>NW_023276807.1:3303326-3603326 GCF_003668045.3 Cricetulus griseus
TTTGAGCAGCAAAATTTAAACAGGAAAAATCATTAACTGTAGCAAGTTGGAGCAGCAAGGGTTTGGCTGGTCAGAGAAAAACCCCAAAGAAATAGGAGGTGCCACTAACCTGGAAGTTGAGATGGGAGAAGCTGGGTATTGCTGGGTTCCTAAAGAGCAGCTGCTGACACTGGTGATGCAGGAGTGTCCCTAGAGGTTCACGGGGCACCTGTCCATATTGGAGATCAGCTATGGCAGCAGAACATCCTGAGCAAAGCAAAGCACCTTCCTTCTGTGGTGTCTCTCCTGCGCCCTCTGCTGACAATGACTAACATCATTCCCGGCCAGAAAGGGAAAACAGAGCCAGCATTATTTCAGATCAGGCACACTCTGAATTTGGGAATGAGGAGAATTGAGTTGATAGCAGACATTGAATGGGATACTTTTTGGAGTTCTAGTAGTTTTAAATAGAGATGACAGCCCAGCATTTTAGTTTTAATTCCTTCTCAGGAATTGAAGACTAGCTTGATATAGATTTCCTTGCTTCCCAAACTCAGGAATGAAACTCACTAAAGGCATGTAAAGTACAAATGGTTTATAACTTAATAAATTGTGGTGATATATGTTTTATGATTTAAGAAAGGTTGCCCAAGAATCAGAGTGCAGAGAGAGCCACACTTCCTAACCATAGAGGCCAGGTAGTGGTGGTACACACATTTAATCCCAGAAGTCAGGACACAGAGACAGATGGATATCTGTTAGTCCAAGGCCGTGCTGGGCTATGCAAGAGTGAATCAGTCTCAAAGTATTACAGAGGTACAGCTCCTTAAAATTTTTCATTAAATTATTTTAATTAAAGAAATCTTATTTTACATATGAATCCCAGTTCCCTCTCCTGCCTGTCCTCTCACTCTCTCACTATTTCCCAATCCCACCCCCCATCCACTCCTCAGGCAGGGTGACCTGTGTGTTTCATGAGGGATCATCAAAGTCTTTCAAAATATTTGACGTAGGACAGAGTACCCACATCCTTGTATCTAGACTGAGCATATTATCCCTCCATAAGCAATGGGCTCCAAAGAGCCAGTACATGCACTAGCGATGTATTTTTTTTGCAAGAACTTCAATAATTCCATCTCTCTCTTTTTTTCCTTTGTTACTTAGATGTTTTTTGGATGGGGTTGCATACAAGAAACACACCTCAACTTCAAAGACAGACATTACCTCAGAGTAAAGGGTTGGGATAAGATTGTCCAATCAAATGGACCCAAGAAACAAGCTGGGGTTGCTATCCTAGTATCTAACATATTAGACTTCAAGCTATAATCAGTCAAAAGAGATGAATGAGGTCATGTCATATTTATCATGGGAAAAATCTATCAGGAAAAAGTACTCAAATTGAAACAACTATGCCCCCAAATAAAGACACCAACATTTGTAAAAGAAACATTATTC
This sequence comes from Cricetulus griseus, assembly GCF_003668045.3. NCBI lineage: Eukaryota > Metazoa > Chordata > Mammalia > Rodentia > Cricetidae > Cricetulus > Cricetulus griseus. The sequence continues at coordinate 3,304,761 of NW_023276807.1, forward strand.
AAACTCAAATCACAAATAAGATCTCACACAGTTACAGTGGGAGACTTCAACACAAAAATCTCATGGCTGGACAGGACCACCAGACAGAAACTTAACAAAGAGACAAAGGAGTTAACAGAAGTTATGACCCAATTGGGATTAAAAGACATCTATAGAACATTCTATCCAAATAAAAAATAAGATGCCTTCTTTTTAGCACCACATGGAACCTTTTCTAAAATCGACCACATACTCGGCAACATAGCAAAACTCAACAGGTACCAAAAAGTTGGAATAACTCCCTGTGTCTTATCAGACCATCATTCTTTAAAGTTGGAATTCAAAAACAATACAAATTGCAGAAAACCTACCAAATCATGGAAATTGAACAATGTGCAGTTGCACCATTCCTGGGTCAACAAGAAAAATAAAGAAAGAAATTAAAGACTTCCTAGAATTCAATGAAAATGAAGACACAAAATACCCAAACTTATGGGACAATTTGAAAGTAGTACTAAGAGGAAAGTTCATAGCTCTAAGTGCTCACACACACACACACACACACACACACACATAATAACTAGAGAATAGTCACACCAGAGAGTTGACATCAAAATTGAAAGTTCTAGAACAAATGGAAGCAAATTTACCCCGGTGGAGTAGACACCAGGAAATAATCAAACTGAGGCCAGAAATCAATGAAGTCCAAACAAAGAAAACAATTCAAAGAATGAATGTAACAAGGAGTTGGTTCTTTGAGAAAATCAACAAGATAGACAAAGCTTTATCAAAGCTACCAAAATGCAGAGAGAGAACATGTAAATTAACATCAGAAATTTAAACTGGGACATAACAACAGAACCTGAGGAATTCCAGAGAATTTTTATGGCATACTTTGAAAACAGGCACTCCACAAAATTGGAAAATTTAAGGAAATGGACCATTGTCTGGACAGATATCACTTATTAAAATTGAATCAGGAGCAGATAAGAAACTTAAACTGACTTATAAACCCTAAGGAAATAGAAGCAGTCATCAAATGTCTCCCAAGCAAAAAAATCCCAGGACCGGATGGCTTCAGTCCAGAATTCTTCCAGATATTCAAACAAGAGCTAATACTAGTACTCCTAAAATTGTTCCACACAACAGAAGCAGAAGGGACATTGACAAACTCTTTTTACAAGGCTACAATTACCTTGGTACCCAAGACACACATCGACACACTAAGAAAAAGAAATACAGACCAATGTCCCTCATGAACATTTATTTATGTGAAAATAATCAATAAAATACTGGCAAACCAAATCCACAAACATATCAGAAAAACAACCCACCATGATCAAGTAGGCTTCATCCTTGCAATGCAGGTTTGGTTCAACATACAAAAATCCATCAATGTAATCCACCATATAAACAGAATGAAAAAGAAAATACACATGATCATCTCATAAGATGCTGAAAAAGCCTTTGACAAAATCCAATACACTTTCATGATAAAGGTCCTGGAGAGATCAGGGATAACAAGAACATAACTGAACATAATAAAAACAATATACAGTAAACCAACAGACAACATGAAACTAAATGGAGAGAAACTCAATATGACTCTTCTAAAAATCAGGAGCAAACCAAGGCTGACAACTCTCTCTATATCTCTTCAATATTGTACTTGAAGTTCTAGCTACAACAAAAAGACAACAAAAGGAGATCAAGGGGCTACAAATTGGAAAGGAAGAAGTCAAACTTTCACTATTTGCTGATGATATGATAGTTTACATAAGTGACCTGGGAAAACTCTACCAGGGAACTCCTACAGCTGATAATCACCTACACCAAGTGACAGGATGCAAGAGTAACTCAAAAAAAATCAGTAGCCCTACTATGCAGAGATGATAAGAGGGCTGAGAAAGATATCAGAGAAACAGCACCCTTTGCAATAGCCACAAACAAATAAAATATCTTGGAGTATCACTAACCAAACAAGTGAAAGACATGTATACCAAGAACTTTGAGTCTTTTTGTTTGTTTTTTCAAGACAGGGTTTCTCAGCATAGCTGTGGAGCCTATCTTGACATGAGCTCTGGAGACCAAAATGGCCTGGAACTCAGAGAGCCACCTGCCTCTGCCTCCCGAGTCCTGGGATTAAAGGTGTGTTCCACCAAAGCTCTGTTGGAGCTTTAAGTCTTTAAAGAAAGAAGTTTGTTCTGTTGGTTTCCCAACTCAACCTCCCTGACCCATCATGTCCTCCTCACCCCTCCTCTTCTCCCCTTCTCGTTCTCCCAGATCCCTCTCCCATCCCCCCACACTGCAATTGCTCAGGAAACCTTGTCCCTTTCTCCTTCCCCAGGGGACCATGTCTCTCTTTGGGTCCTCCTTGTTATTACCTCCTCTGGATTTGTGGATTGTAGGCTGGTAATCCTTTATGTCTAAAATCCACATATGAGTGAGTACATACCATGTTTGTCTTTTTGACAGGGTGACCTGCTCAGTATGGTTTGGGTGGGACTATGCCCTAAACCAAAGTATATGATAGACTCTAAAGACCGCCCTATGGAAGGCATCACCCACCCTGGGGAAGAGAAAGAGTGTGTGATAGAAAAGGGTGTCAGGTGGGGGGGGTTGGAGGGACCTGGGAATGACATGCAAAATAATCTTTTTTATCATTAAAATTTTTTAAAAATAAAAAATAAATTAACAAACAAAGAAAGAAGTTAAAGAAGATACAATAAAATGCAACTATCTTAGATGCTCTTGGATAGGTAGGATCAACATAGTAAAAATGGCAATCTTGACAAAGCAATATACAGATCAATGCAATTCCCATCCAAATCCCACAAAAATTATTCACAGACCTTGGAAGAACAATACTAAACTTGATATGGAGAAACAAAAGACCCTAGATAGCTAAAGCAACCCTGTCCAGTAGGGGAACATTCTGAGGCATTACTATTCCTGACTTCAAGCTCTATTATAGAGCTACAGTTCTGAAAGCAGCTAGGTATTAGCACAAAAATACTCACATAGACCAATGGAATCCAACTAAAAATCCTGATATTAACCCACATACCTACAAACACTTTATTTTTGACAATGAGGTTAAAGATATACAATGCAATAAGGAGAGCATCTTCAACAAATGGTGCTGGCATACTAGATGCTGTCATGTGGAGGACTTTGGATAGATCCATGTCATTTCGCCATGCATAAAACGTAAGCCCAAATGGATGAAAGACCTCAACATAAATCCAGCCACACTGAACCTCTCAGAAAGAAGGTGGGAAGTACACTTGAAGGAATTGGTATAGGACACAACTTTCTGAACATTAGACCTGTAGAACAGACACTGAAATCGACAATAAAAGGGACCTCCTGAAACTGAGAAGCTTCTGTAAGGCACAGTCAGCAAAACAAAATGACAGCTCACAGAATGGGAAAAGATTTTCACCAACCCCAATGTCTGACAGAGAGCTGATCTCCAAAATTTCCAAAGAACACAAAAAGCTTGTTTCCAAAACACCAAATAATCCTATTAAAAAGTGGGGTACCAAACTAAATAGACAATTCTCAATAGAGGAATCTAAAATGGCTGAAAGACACATAAGAAAGTGGTCAACATCCTTAGCCATCAGGGAAATGCAAAACAAAACAACTCTGAGATACCATCTTGCTCCAGTCAGAATGGCTAAAATCAAAATCACCAACGATAACTTTGCTGGAGAAGATGTGGAGAAAGAAGAGCACTCCTCCACTGCTGGTGGGAGAGCAAACCAAAAAATAACAGGATTTAAGAACAACTGGTCACTAATATCCCTTAATATCAATGGACTCTTAATGCCTATAAAAAGACATAGGCTAATAGAATGGATGAAACAAACCAGAGCTGACCTTCTACTGAATACAAGAAACACGCAACTCAATGTCAAATTACCCCGGAACTAAAGGTTGTGAAGCGACTTTATAATCCAATGGACCTATGATAGAAGATGATATAGTTATCCTAATATATAACAAAATAGACTTCAAACTAAATCCAGAGATGATGAAGGACACTTCACATTCATCAGATGAAAAATTCATCAAGATGGAATCACAATTCTCAACATCTGTTCCTCAAATACAAGGGCAAGCACATCTATAAAGGAAATATTACTAAAGCTTAAATCACATATCAGACTCAACACACAGATGTCTCTTATGTAAATGTGCACACTTTGAAAATTTCTTTAAAAACACACTTTTGTTACTTTATTATGAATACCATGTTTTTGCTTTTGTTTGATTTTTCTTTGGTTTTTTGAGACAGGGTTTCCCAGTGGCATGAGGGTAGTCCTGGAACTAGCTCTTGTAGACAAGGCTGGTCTTGAACTCACAGAGATCCACATGCCTCTGCCTCCCAAGTGCTGGGATTAAAGTTATGTGCTCCCCCCCAACTGAGTACCATGTTTTGTCAGGTTAGCATGGTATTCCTTTGACTGTGACATTTTGTGTAGTCTACAAGGAAATTACAATTCCAAAACTCAATGGAACAGAATATATATGTTCCTTAGCTACAGGAGAGGTCAGGGCCACAGTGAGGAAAGTTTGGAGGAAAGCAAAACTAAAACCAAGAATACACCAAATCCTTCGGCTTTGTTTCAAACAACACAGGTCACAGTTACTAAATGCTTAAATTGGATGGTTCTGTACCTGCCCCTTGCACAATTTTACTGCCTATTTGTAGCTCTCCATAGCAAATCGCTTATAACTTGAGGAGCTCAATAGCTTTTAACCTAAGAATGCAACCCAGTCTTCATGCTCATCCTTAGTGCAATGAACTCTCATGGTCTCCTCACTAGTGCTCTGACTGCCGTGCAGAGATGACTGCAGTGATGCTGACCTGAAATCACAAAGGAGAATTCCTGATCTTTGATTTTTGCATCTTTCTTATTACAGATTGGAACAAGATTTCCATGAACAACACATTCAATGGAAGGATAATATTCACAATATACAAAGAATTCAGTAAGGAGATTCCAAAAAAAAAAAAAAAAAAAAGAAAGAAACCCTCAATATTCCATGAAAAATTGTGGGACAAAATAAACTGAGAATTTTCAGAAGAAACACAAATGAATGGTAACCACTTAAACAAATATTCTGCATCCTTGCATAACTGGTGGAAGCACCAGTCAGGCTGACCAACTAGGGTAGAATCAGGCTCCAGGTGCAGTGCTTTGAGTCCATCTGCCCCACAGCTACTCCATCTATAAGCTGCTGGGTCCCATGGAGGAGCTGGATCTTGGAACCCTATGTCTCCCCAGAATTGTGAGCTTCTGAGGTCCACCTGCCAGCACCTGACTTGGAAATATTTTGTAGCTTCAGTCAGCACTGCTTGCCCTGCTGGGAGACTCATTCGGTGGGATTGGGGGTGTTGGAGTGGCAATGTAGTGCTTCCTGTGGTATACAAGTTTACAGGTAGAGCCAGGCAAATCTTGGGGAGGCCTGTATTAAGGGAAAATAGGTGGATGGCATCGTGGAACTCACCTGGGTCATTCCACAACCCGTCCAGGACCTGCCTAGTCAGAAGATCACCCTAACTCTGGGCAACAGCAAGATAGCCCAAATAAATTCCAAGGTGTTCTAGTATTTCTGTTGTTCGGGGAGAAAAAAACAGACTTTCAGTCTCACGTTGTTGGCTCATGCCTTTAATCCCAGTACTCGGGTGCTAGAGGCAGGCGGATCTCTGTGAGGAGGATGCTAGTCTGATCTACAGAGTGAGTTCTAGGACAGGCTCCAAATCAATACAGAGAAATCCTGTCTCGAAAAACAGAAACAAACAAACAAAATGCACCAAACAAACAAAAAAAAACAACAGACAAAAAAGAAAACAATTAGTCTAGTCTTAGTGGTTCATGCCTTTAATCCCAGCATTATTATTATTATTTTGTTTTGTTTTGTTTTTTGTTTTACAAGACAGGGTTTCCCTGTGTAGCTTTGGAGCCTCTCCTGGCACTCCCTCAGGAGACCAGGTTGGACTTGAACTTGCAGAGATCCGCCTGCATCTGCTTCAGAGTGCTGGGATTCAAGGCGTGTGCCACCAACACCTGACTTAATTCCAGCATTCTTTTGTTTTGTTTTGTTTTGTTTTGTTTTGTTTTGTTTTGTTTTGTTTTGTTTCTGGAGACAGGGTTTCTCTGTGTAGTGTAGCTTTGGAGCCTATCCTGGCACTCCCTCAGGATAGCAGGCTGGCCTCGAACTCTCAGAAATCTGCCTGCCTCTGTCTCCTGAGTGCTGGGATTAAAGGCGTATGCCACCAATGCCTGGATTAATGCCAGCATTCTTGATGCATAGGCAAACACATCTCTGTGAGCTCATGACAAATGGATTTTCAAATGGAACTCCCAGAAAACCAGAGATAATACACAGTAAAACATCTTCAAAAAACTTAAAAAATCCACTCCTGCATGTTTTTCCCCAAAGTTGGGTGTGAGTGCTGCTGTGTCTCTGACTTGGAGGATATGCTATCCTTCTGGAATGGGGCCATTGAGTTCTCTCCAGAAGAGAGGGAATGCCTAGATCCTGCTCAGTGGAGCCTGTACAGGGATGTGATGTTGGAGAATTACAGCAAACTTCTATTCCTGGGTCTTGCTGTCCCTAAGCCACACCTGGTGACATTTCTGGAGCAAAGACAAGAGTCTTCAGGAGTGAAGAGACAAGCAGCAGCCACCATGCACCCAGGAAGAATACCCAATGATTATAACATTTATAATGAGACTATTGATTGTAAGTCACTATGTATTCCATGCAAGAGAATTCAAGCAGGGAAGAAACTCTACAAGTGTGAAGAATGTGGTAAGGCCCTTAGTTCTTCTAAAACACTTTCTATACATCAGAGACTTCACACTGGAGAAAAATCCTACACATGTATAGAATGTCATAAGGCGATTAATACACGCTCATCACTTTTTATTCACCAGAAAAACCATACTGATGAAAAAACATACATGTGTGAAGAATGTGGCAGAGCTTTTTATGATCCTGCATTTCTGAAGAAACATCAAAAGATTCATTGTGGAGAGAAACCCTACAAGTGTGAAGAATGTCACATAGCTTTTCATTGTCACTCAAGCCTTAAGAACCACAAGACAGTGCACACAGGAGAGAAACTTTACCATTGTAAACTGAGTGGAAAAGGATTTACTAAGCCTGCTCTCCTCAGTGAGAACAAGACAGCTCATCCTTCAGAGAAAGCCTACAAGTGTGAAGAGTGTGGCAAGTGTTTTTGCACTTCTTCATACCTTAGACAACATCAAACAATCCATTCTGAAAACTGTTGCGTCTGCCTCGACCAGCAAGGGAAATGTAACACACAAACTCTTCTTTAAGCAGTTTATTCAGAAACCTTGAACAATACTCTTCTACTTCTACCTCAGCTTCTACCTCAGCTTCTACCTCAGCTTCTACCTCAGCTTCTACCTCAGCTTCTACCACAGCTTCTACCTCAGCTTCTACCTCAGCTTCTATCTCTACTTCTATCTCTGCTTCTATATCTACTAGCCCCCTGGCAAGCCCTTAAAAGCAAGCTCATTAACTCACGCCACCTGGCAATCCCAAATAGCAAGCTCATTACCCAATTAGCTCACGACACCTGACGATCCCAGATAGGTCACAGCTGGAGGAGGCACACCAGATCCACTAAGCACTTCCAAATAAGCCTTGTTTACAGCTAAGCTTGGTCTCCCTGGCTTCCAGCCAGGTGCCATCTTGGGGCTGTGGCTCCCCACAGAAAACAAGTCCCACAAGTGTGCAGAGTGTGGCAAAAGGTTTTCCTTATTTACATACCTTCAAGATCACCAGAGTGCCCATGCTGGGGAGAAACCATACAGGTGTGAGTAGTGTGGAAAATCTTTTTTCTTATTTTCATCCTTTAGACGACATCAAACAATCCATTCTGAAGACAAGTCCTACAAGTGTGCAGAGTGTGGTAAAAGGTTTTCCTCCTTTACATACCTCCAATAGCATCAGAGAGTACATACTGGGGAGAAACTTTACAAGTGTGAGGAGTGTGGAAAATCTTTTTCTTCTTTTCATCCCTTACACGACATCAAACAAGTCACTGTGAAGAGAATCCTTTCAAGTGTGAAGAGTGTGGCAGGTGTTTTTACTCATTATTTTCCTTTAGAATACATCAAACAATCCATTCTGAAGACAGTCCCTATAAGTGTGTACAATGTGGCAAACAGTTTTCCTATTCTAGGTGTCTTCAGGAACATCTGACAGTTCATACTGGAGAGAAACCATACAAGTGTGAGGAATGTCACAAATCCTTTCATTATCAATCATCCCTTAGGAAACACAAGAGTGTTCATACTTGAGAGAAATTCTACAAATGTGAAGAGTGTGACACATGGTTTTCCTCATCTTCATCTCTTAGACGACATAAAAAAAAGAAAGAAAACAAAAAACAAAATTCATTCTGAAGACAGTCTCTAAAAGTGTGATGAATGTGGCAAAGACCTAGCTAATCTTTATATCCTTACTCAACACAATACACTTCCTACAAGAGAGAAATCCTACAAATGTCTTTAAAAGTTTACTTCTTCAATCCTTAAAACATGTTAAATGATTCATTCTCAGTACAAACTCCATGAGAGTGTGAAGTGTGGCAAAATTTTTGTTAAGAATTCAGATCCTATCCAACTTTAATGAATGCCTAATGGAAAATATTAAGTTAATTATTTTGGAATGTCAACATGAACATCTCACAAATGCTAAGAATGTCATCACAGAATGGTAGAAATTTCTCTTTGCAGTAACCCCAACAGTTTGTTCAAGCAGCGTGTCTGAAACTTGCCTTGATTAGTGAGTCTCTTTTGTAACTATAAATGTTCCAGGAAACCTTTCCAATGTCATAAATTTGTCCATTGGTTTCCTGAAATCTAAGATCTGCGCTGTGGCATAGTTACTGAGTGTTTTTCCCAGTGGAGTCCTCTAAGATCCTGTCATATTTCCCCTGGTGTATAGGAAGCTCTTTCTCTCTGGGGTAGTAGGTTTTCAACCAGCATCTTAACTCTTATTGGTAGAATAAAGAGATAGAAACTCAGTTAAAAGGAAGAGAATGCACTTCCAGTCTAAGGCCTCAGGAGCAAAGTGGCTGCAGCAGCTGTAGAGGCCCAGTCATCAGGTGAGGCAGTGAGAGTATCAGGTACAGCTGCTCACAGAGCAATAACCGCAGGAGAGTTCTAGAGTTCTCAGTCGTTTTTTGACTGGATTTAAAGTGTACTCCACTGATGGTAACTGAAGTGATGTTAATTTGGTGATATACTTGTGCCTAGCTAGGTGATAAGGCCTAGAGAGAATATAATGCTAATTAGAACAAATTCTAATAAGTGGATACAATTTAATGGAACCCAAGTTCTCATCATTATACTGACAGTGTCAGCAACCCTTCAATACCCACCAGAAAATTTTAATTGTGTCGTAGTTGAAGAATAAACAGAGATGCAAGTAAGTCAAAATATAAAGAATATTAGCCTGTGGAGAGCCCCAATCTAAAAGTGACACCTGTGTCACACATTGTAAAAGAAGTTCCCTACACACATCTAAAGCCCAAAGTCAGGGATTCCTGAAGTAAAAGTGGGAGAATGACTTTCAGGGCCAGATATACTAGATACCTGCAGTGTGACCTTAGAAATTTTGAAACATTTCTAGAACACTGAAACATTGCTAGACATGTCAGTACCATTTCATGCTTGAACATACTGTGGCTGTTACTACCTAGACAACACTTACACAGGCTATGCCCTGCCATACAATAATAATGGAACCATAAGCCATGCCACCTCCCCCCAGCTTTCCTTCCCTCCCTCCTGCATCCATAGTGATCACAGCTGGTTTTGTTCCTGGTCATCCATCATTTTAGAGTTAGGAAGGAAGTGTAGCTGGCAACTGATTTTGCTGTTTAGAAAGTTAGAAGACCATACATCACATACCTTCCATCATTGAGTTTTCTTAAAAACAGTTTATTAACATGAAAATGTCATATGCACATTAGAGAAAGCAGAGACATGAATAAACCTCCAGATTACATGGCAAACAGAATATGCTTCCAGGCTTAATTTCCATCATAGATAATAACAGAGAAAGTCTGCTGTGAAGAAGTGGAGATTTTTTTTGTTGTTTGTTTATTTGTTTTTTGTTTTTTGTTTTTCAAGACATGGTTTCTCTGTGTAGTTTTGGAGCCTATTCCTGGCACTCGCTCTGGAGACCAGGCTGGCCTCGAACAAACAGAGATCTGCCTGCCTCTGCCTCCCAAGTGCTGGGATTAAAGGTGTGTGCCACCAACGCCCGACTGAAGTTTCTGTTTTTTAAAAACAGAAACTTTGTTCAAGCATCTTGAACAAAGATCAGTTTGCTGTGTGTATGTGAGTCTATGTTTTTGTCCTGTTTGAGTCTTGCAGACCTATTTAGTAATTTCCTCAGAACACAAGAGGGAGATTTCCTTATGAATGGAATTAACCTTAATGGATACACATTTGTGTTGTATGATATTTTTGCTCTTTGGGAGGTCTACCACAAAGCACTCAAATCAATCACACATAGAGTCCTATTATTATCTATCTATACCCGGCATCGTTTTGACTTGCTTTTCTTAATTTACATTATCCAGTCTGCCTCTCTGTTTTGACAGAAAAGGGAAAATGTTGTAGAATATTATTTTAAAGTGTGTTACTTTTGTTTATATTGTATTTGTTTAACTCTGTGAAGCTTTGTTACTGTGCCTGTCTAAAACACCTGATGGTCTAATAAAGAACTGAACAGCCAATAGAGAGGCAGGAGAAAGGACAGGTGGGGCTGGCAGGTAGAGAGAATAAATAGCAGGAGAAATCAGGGAGAAAAAAAGAAGGAGCTGAAGAGGGACAAGGCAGGGGGCAATCACCCTGCTACACACCTTGCCACAGAGTAAGAGTGAAAGTAAGAGTATAGAAGTAAGAAAAGTAAAAGCCCAGAAGACAAAGGTAGGTGGCAATAAAAGGAAAGCTGGCAAGAAACAAGCCAAGATAGGCCTAGCATTTATACTTAAGAAAATAATAAGACTCTATGTATTTATTTGGGAGCTTGGTGGCCGGCCCCCCAAAGAATAAAACAACCAAGAATATTTTGGCATACCACCATGGGCCTCAAATTTACATAGGGCCTGAGAAAGCTTGAACAAAAGGATACAGCTCCTTTAAGTGATTCTGCCTGCTGGGGAGCACTTAAGCAGCCAGTATGTGAAGTAGGAACAAAAATCTAAGTAAAAATGCCTGCCATACTGCAAGCAGTATCATTCTAGAACTCTAGGAAGGTTGAATACAGTTCTGGGTCCCAGACTTCCAACCTGACTGTGTGCTTTAGGTCTTGCTTTCACAGCTGAGGAAGTGGATGGAGCCAGCTACCATAGCTGCAGACACACCACTTAGCAGTTTAAAGTTTGTACTTGCAATTGAAAAGGCTAAAAGATAAGCAATAATAAAAGGTACAGATGGAAAAACCCTCAATAGGTTCCAGTGTGTTTAACAATAGTGTAGGCTTAAGAAAGAAAAGAAGTATAGACAGTCACAGAAAGAATTTTTTTAAAAATGAAGTCTTTCTATCTCTAAGAGAAGTAAAATAATATAAAAGAAAAGAGACATGTAAGAAGGGAAATACACAGGGAATCTGGATCCTGTATGTTATTGTGTTGATTTTGAATTTTTTGATTGTTGAGGGGCAGTCAACAGCTGTGAACTTGACTGCAAAACTGAACCAACCTTGATACTTTAGAGGTATCTTAACTTTAAAAAGGAAGTTAAAAATGTGGTTTTTGTTTGTTTGTTTGTTTTGTTTTTCGAGACAGGGTTTCTCTGTGGCTTTGGAAGCTGTCCTGGAACAAGCTCTTGTGGACCAGATTGGTCTCAAACTCAGAGATCCTCCTGCCTGTGCCTCCCGAGTGGTGGGATTATAGGCCTACACTACCACTGCCTGGCCAAAACTATTTTTACTGTCTCTCAACCCTATACATTTACACCTCTTTAGTGACCAGGCTGGTCTCGAAGTCACAGAGATCTGCCAGCCTCTGCCCTCCCGAGTGTTGGGATTAAAGGCATGGGCCACTGCCCAGCCTAAAAAATGTATTTTTCAAATAGAAATAAAAAATGCTTTGGAGTTGTTCCCACAGGCAATGAGAGGATGTGGATTCTTTCAGGGATAATATGGATCAGGTTTGTTTAGTCAGGAACTCCTGAATCTTGATAAGTGATATCTGTGAACAAAGACTATAGTGGGTCTTCCCAGGACTTGGCCATTATCTCAAATTTTCTCTCTGGGACCCTAAAGACACTTCATCCACAGACAGGAGGAAGTATTGAAGAGAAAACAAGGTCTACATTCCCATGATTTCGTTGTGGTTTGGGGATTGTCTTTGGTTATTTGGTGTGTCATGGATGTTTGTTATCATTTAGGGGAATATAGTGTATTGATACAAATTTAAAGTTATATTTGTTACACTGCATATATGTTTCTACTCTTGTTTAAAGGACTTTTGTATGTAACTGTTTTTACAACACACTATATAGTTTCTACTTTTAAGATATTGTACCTATGTAGATCATTTAAATATATTAGGTAAAATTCTAATTTTTGAAAGCTATTATTATAAACTATTTAGGACAATCAGGAAACATAAGTTAGTAGTTAATCATCTAATAATCCGATTTGTAGATATGTTAGGCATGTTTTCAAGATCATATAGAGATATTTTTTGAATCACTAGATGGTCTTCAAACATTCCAAATATCCACAGAATATTGTATTTAAAATGTTTTGTTAACACAGGGTTTTTCATGACAATGACACATATCTACTACTGGTAGTACCAATTTACTTCAGAGATGATGATCGTTGAAGAAACCGCTTATAGACATGCAGGACACACAGGAAAAACTGTTGAACTCTGTCAAAACAAAGCAGGAGAGTCCTTCAAATTCCTACTTCACAGAAGAGTCTGCCAGACACGAGGGAAAGTGACTAACGGACTTTGCCAAAATAAGACAGGACAGTCCAAAATTCCTGCTTAATAACATCTGCCAGATACTTTAGGCCTATAGGCTGAAGGTGGATGCCCAACATTGCAGGGGAACTCTGAGTGACTTTCCAGGTAGCCTACTGTCTCTGTTGTTAGATAATATAACATCCTTCTGGGTCTTTGATGGAGGTGAAGACTAGATAGTTACAGTCGTTGTTTTTCTTAGTTATGATAGAAAGAAATTTTGTATAAAACTTGGGATTCACTAAGATAGGATAGATAATGGATTATTTTCTCTAAATTTCCTAAACATAAAGGAACTGAATATTATAATGTAACTTTACCTGATAACTGTTTTTGCTGTATGTAGTTATAGTTTGTTAGAGTTAAAACCATTTTTGACCAAAAAGGGGAGGTGTAGAATATTATTTTAAAGTGTATTACTTTTGTCTATGTTTCATTTGTTTAACTCTGTGAAGCTGTGTTACTGTGCCTGTCTAAAACACCTGATGGTCTAATAAAGAGCTGAATGGCCAATAGAGAGGCAGAAACAAGAATAGGTGGGGCTGAGAGATGGAAAGAATAAATAGAAGGAGAAATCTGGGATAAAAAAAAAAGACAGAGAAGGAAGAGTGCACGAACAAGTCTAATGTATCAGGTGAAAGCCTGACGATCATTTGTACTAAGAGAATGTGTGTTTCAGTCTTTATTGCAGGGAGGGAGCAGTTTTATATGCAGACTTACAGCACATTGGAAAAACTCCAGGTGCAAGAGTTGGTGTTTTCACAACTAGATGTCGATGCCAGTGGGGCAAGGCCGGGACTGTGAGCCAGGACTAGAAAACAGGATGCACCTGCGGTTATTGGTTGATAAGCAACACACAGAGACCCTGTGGTTGCTGGGGCCCAACTGAGGAGGACATCAGGGGCTAGCTACCCAGCTACTCAGCCATGGAGTAAGAGTGAAAGTAAGATTATAGAAGTAAGAAAAGGACCAGAGACAAAACATAAATGGGGATAATTTAAGTTAAGGAAAGCTAGCAAGAAACTAGACAAGTTAATGCCAAGCATTTATAATTAAGTAAGTAGTAACACTCCATATATTTATTTAGGACCTGGGGGGCACCCTCCACAAAAAGTGAAACAATCAACAATTGGGTGACCTCAACTTATATACATTTCATGTCCATCAATTTTTCTGTAAATCTTTTGAGTAAACTTTTTTGAGGGTTAAATAGCATCCCTTCTGTGTGTGAATATAAAGACTAATTGCACTGAATATTTCCCCCTATACCTCCTTGGGTAGAATAATGTACTGGGAGACACACTGCAGTTTTCCAATGTCACTAAGGCCTTAGTGGAAGATTAACTGTCACATCTTCAAATTAAATCCAGACACAGAGAGAGTGAAGGAACCAGTGATGGACTCCTGCCATTATGATGGCAATTTTTGGTTGTAAACTTGACTACCCCTCTAATGAACTACAAGCCAGACATTAAGGAACCACTGTTAGAGATGATTTTTGATGGATTTGCTATGGTTCAAGAGGAGGGAAATATTCCTTCTATGAGGGTATAGAGGAGTGAAAACACACACCTTTAATACCAATCCTGAGGCCAGAAGACACACCTTTAATATCGCCACGCCTTCTGATGGATGACTATTTAACAACTTGGAAGAATGAGGCTTTTGTTCATTTGCTCCTTGCCCTGGCCTGGTTAGCAAGTCCATTCCTTCACTGGGATTAGTGTCTATTTCTTGGGTGTTCCAGCATACAGTGAAGATCTGCCAAGAGATCCAGACTTGTGGACAGAGAAATTGCGGGATTTCTGACTTCAGCCTGTAAGTAATTCCAATAAACCGCAGAAAGGGGGGATTGTATCATGTGTAAGATGCTCTTTTGCTCAGAGAACCTTGACTCATACAGTCACCAAGGCTCTGCCACATGAATTTCACAACACAGACAAACACTCATGCTTAAATGCCCAAGACTCTAAGGACACTTCTCATTCAAACTAGCACAGTGATTTAGTTCACATCATCTCAGGCATTGTGGGAACTTGGTTTCCATTAGCTACTGCTGCTTGGAAAGCTGTGGAAATCATGGAGGTGAATTTTCTAGGAAGCAAGTCACTGGTGGACAGAGAACTTCTGTGCAATGGCACCAGCCACCTGATAACCCAGCTCTAAAAGGAACACGATGTCGACAGCCACATGGATTGTGAATCTGTTTGATCTGAGTCCACATTAACCCTTCCTTCCTAGGATTCTTTCCTTCCCAGATCCTCAACTGGGACTTGGTCACAACCACAATAAAAATGGCCAGGGCACTGTTAAGTTACAGGAGCTGAGAAAGCAAAGCAAAACAACAACACTATCAAGTCTTAGAAATCCCTGAATGGTTGGTACCTGTGGAATTTCAAAGAGGAATTATAACTAATTCAAGATACTAGTCCATGTGTACACAGCCTGCAGCTAGGCCGTGTCCTTCAACATTGGAGTCACTGTTTGATGCCTACAAAGCAGTAATGAGGCACCAATGAACCTGATAGTGTTGGACTTCCCTAATTAACTGAACCTCCTCAACATAGTGAGTTTATTTCTCATTTGGTTGGTTTTCCTTGCTGGGGTTTATGATTGATATTTCATGCTCATATTTAAAATGTTAGGTTTGTTCTAGTGTTAATTTTTGCCTGTGTACTACCTTTCTTCATTAATTAATGTTTCATATTGGGTTTTGACTATTATGTCTTTTATTTCCATTTGGATTCTTTTTTCCTGTATTAAAACTTATTTAAGTATATATCACAATGCCCAATCTGATTATACCAATTCCATGCACGCCTTACTGTACTTTTATAATATTCTCCTGCACTACTTCACTTTTTTCCAATATTTTTTATTTAAATTAGAAAAAATCTTGTTTTACCTGTCAATCCCAGTTCCCTCTCCCTCACTTCCTCCCCAGTCACCACACCAACTAACACTCTACCAATCCCATACACTTTCTGCTACCCAGGGAGGGTGAGACCTTCTATAGGGGGTCTTCAGAGTCTGTCATATATTTTGGGATAGTCTCAAGGAGCATCCCTCTATGTGGAATTGGCTCCCAAAGTCTGTTCCTATGCTAGAGATATGTACTGATCTACTACAAATGGAACCATAGATTTCCAAGGTCTCCTCACTAACACCCACATTCAGGTCATTCCCATCCTGGTATCCCAGCTACCAGTCTAGGGACCAAGAGCTCCCTGTTGTCCAATTGAGTTATTTCTGTGGGTTTCACCAGCCTTGTCTTGAACCCTTTGCTCATAACTCCTCCTTTTCTTCAACTGGGTTCCAGTTCAGTTCAGTGTTTAGCTGTGGGTGTCTGCTTCTACTTCCACCAAATGCTGGATGAAGGCTATAGGATAGCATATAACTTAGTCATCAATCTTATAAACAGTGGAGGGAATTTAAGGTAGCCTCTCCTCTCTTGCTTAGATTGCTAGTTGGTGACATTTTTGTAGATCTCTGAACATTTCTGTAGTGCCAGATTTCTCTTTAAAACTGTAATTTCTCCCTCCATTATGTTATCACTTATCTTGCTATTCTTCCCTCATCTCAAACTTCATGCTCCCTAACCTAACCATGTCCTCCTAACCTCTCCTCTTGGAACCTCCTCATTCTCCTAGGTCCCTCACCCATCCACCCATATTCCACATTTGCTCAGGAGATCTTCTCCCTTTCCTCTTCTCTGGCGGACCATGTATCTCTCTCTTAGAGTCATCCTTTTTTCCAAGCATTTCTGGCAACCGGGACTGTATGTAAGCTGGTAATCCTTTGCTCTATGTCTAAAATACATGTATGAGTGAGTACATACCATGTTTCTCTTCTTGTGAGTGTGTAACCTCACTCAGAATGGTGAATCGATTTGCATAAGTATTTTAAGATTCCCTTGTTTTTTTCTTTTTTTTCTTTTTTTTTTTTTGCTGAGTAGTACTCCATTGTGTAAATATATTACATTTTCTCTATCCCTTCTTCAGTTGATGGGCATCTAGGTTGCTTCCAGGGTCTGGCTATTACAAATAATGCTGCTATGGACATATTTGAACAGATGTCCTTGTTTGGATATGCTTCTTCTTTTGGGTATATGCCTAAGACTGGAATTGCTGGGTCTTGTGGTAGGCTGATTCCAATTTTACTGAGAATCCTCATACTGATTTCCAAAGCAGTTGTTTGACTTGGCACTCCCACCAGAAGTGGAGGAGTGTTCCCCTTTCTCCACATCCTCTCCAGAATAAGCTGTCATTGGTGTTTTTGAATTTAGCAATTCTGACAGGACCAAGACTGTATCTCAGAGTTCTTTTCATTTGCAACATCCTTGGGATGGAGTTTTCCTTCCAGAACATTCTGGAGGGCTGGATTTGTGGATATGTATTGTTTAAATCTGGTTTTGTCATGGAATATCTTGTTTTCTCCATCTATACTGAATGAAAGCTTTGCTGGGTATAGTAGTCTGGGATGGCATCCATGGTCTCTTAGTTTATGTAGAACAGCTGTCCAGGACCTTCTAGCTTTCAGTGTTTCCATGGAAAAGCCAGGTGTAATTCTGATTGATTTGCCTTTATATGTTACTTGACCTTTTTCCTTTGCTTATCTTAATATTCTTTCTTTATTCTGTATGTGTGGAGTTTTGGTTACTATGTGTGGAGGAGACCATTTTTGTGGTCCACTCTATTTGGTGTTCTGTGGGCATCTTGTATGCTCATTGGTCTGTCTTTCTTTAGATTGGGAAAGTTTTCTTCTTTGATTTGTTGAATATGTTTTCTAAACATTTGACTTGGGTTTCTTCACCTCCTTCTATACCTATCATTCTTAGTTTTGGTATTTTCACAGTGTCCCATATTTCCTGGATAATTTGTGTTAGGGATTTGTTGGACTTAAGATTTTCTTTGGTCGATGAGTCTATTTGTCCTAAAGTATCTTCAACACCTGAGATTCTCCCTTCCATCTCTTTTATTTTCTTAGTTATGATTGCATCTGTAGTTCCTGATCGTTTACCCAGCTTTTCTATTTCCAAATTCCCTCGATTTGTGTTTTCTCTATTGGCTCTATTTCAGTTTTCAGGTCTTAAATTGTTTCCTTCATCGGTTTGATTGTATTGTCTTGGCTTTCCTTAAGAGATTTGTTGATTTCTAGAATTTTTTGGTTTTTTTTCCTTCATATTTTAATGGGTTTTCTCATATCCTGTCTGAGGCCCTCTATCATTTTCATAAATATGTTTTTAAGTTCATTCTCTTCTGCTTCATCTGTGTTGTGATGTTCAGGTAGTGCTGGTGTAGGGTCCCTAGATTCTAGTAGTTTCATCTGGGTTTTTCTGTTGTTGAATGTATTTTTATATTGTCTTCTTCCCATCCCTTCTTCCTGTGGGTGTAAAAGGACTCTCTTCCTCTCCTGGTGGGTATGGGTCAAGGTTCCCTTCTGGTAGGTGTAAACGGGTCCAATACTCTGATGTCTCATCTATTTCCATGGATGGAGGCTGAAATGATATTGGAGACTTGGAAGTTTCTGGGTGGGCTGGATCCCACTGAATTGGGAACCCCCATGAGCAGTTCCTGGGATTCAGGTTACCTACCCCTAGCTGGGCAGAGGAAGAGCTGCAAACAAGCCCAAGCTTATGTAGACCCCCAGATGTTGGCAGGACTGGAATCGGGACATTGGCAGTCTATGGGTGGGTGGATCCCACTGATTTAGGAAACACTACTTCACTTTTTCCAGGATATCTTTGTGATTGATACTATGACTTTGGCAAAATCTCATATTGTTGCTTCCTCAAGACCCAGACACCAGGTGTTGGTGGCACACGCCTTTAATCCCAGCACTCGGGAGGCAGCGGCAGGCAGATTTCTGAGAGTTTCAGACCAGCCTGGTCTACAAGAGCTAATTCCAGGATAGGCTCCAAAGCGACACAGAGAAACCCTGTCAAAAAAAAAAGTTCTGCCTCCTCCTCTCCCTCCTGCTCCTGGGAAAGGGGATCCATCGCTTAAGGGTGACTGAGAGAAGCACTCAGCCTCTCTCGGAGAGGGGACCGCGCCTGCCCCCTTGGAACCAAGGAGGGTGGCCAATACTGGTTACAAAATGTCCTCCTATGCGTGAGACCTACAGAGTATATGTTCTTCAAGAGCTAATCTAGTGTACATCTCCTGGAAGTACACTAGAAGCATAAATATGGTGCCAAAACTCATCATTCTCATTCTCTGATTGCAGATAATTTGGACATACTTCTGTGTTGAAGAGAGCTATACCCACTGAGGTCACACATTGTTCAGAGACTGTGGTGTAGGACCATGGACCATTCTAACAGGGATAAAGATGACAGACAATGGACAACTCAAACCATGGCACAAAGGTATACACACTGTTCCAGACCATCTGGCACCTCAGCATCCTCTGGGGGTCTCATGGTGGGACCCAACTTCAGGGTTGGCAAGAAGATAGGATGTGGGAAATTTGGAGAGCTCAGATTAGGTGAAAACCTCTACACCAATGAATATGTAGCCATTAAAGTGGAACAAATAAAATCCGGTCGTCCAAAACTTCATTTAGAGTACAGGTTTTATGAACAGCTTGGCAGTGCAGGTGAAGGCATCCCACAGGTATATTACTTTGGAACATGTGGGAAGTACAACGCCATGGTGCTGGAGCTCCTTGGCCCTAGCTTACAGGACTTATTTGACCTCTGTGACCGAACATTTACTTTGAAGACAGTGTTAATGACAGCCATCCAGTTGCTTTCTCGAATGGAGTATGTACACTCAAAGAATCTCATTTACAGAGATGTCAAACCAGGAAACTTCTTGATTGGCCGACAAGGTAATAAGAAAGAACATGTAATACACATAATAGATTTTGGACTGGCCAAGGAATACATTGATCCTGAAACCAAAAAACACATACCTTACGGAGAGCACAAAAGGTTAACTGGAACTCCACTATACATGTCTATCAACACGCATCTGGGCAAAGAGCAAAGCCGGCGAGATGATTTGGAAGCCTTAGGCCATATGTTCATGTACTTCCTCCGCGGCAGCCTGCCCTGGCAAGAACTCAAGGCTGATACATTAAAAGAGAGACATCAAAAAATTGGTGATTCCAAAAGGAATACTCCCATCCAAGTTCTCTGTGAGAACTTCCCAGAGGAGATGGCAACCTACCTTCGATATGTCAGGGGATTAGACTTCTTTGAAAAACCTGATTATGAGTATTTACGGAACCTCTTCACAGATCTGCTTGAACGGAAAGGCTACACCTTTGACTATGCCTATGATTGGGTTGGAAGGCCTATTAGTACTCCAGTAGGATCAGTTCATGTAGATTCTGGTGCATCAGCAATAACTCAAGAAAGCCACACACACAGGGATCGGCCACCACAACAGCCTCTTCAAAATCAGACTGCATCATCAGAGTGCCCAGGAGAGTGGGAAATCCAGCCCAGCTGGCAGACCAATACCTCATTCCTGATGTCTCACTTGGCCGCTGACCGCCATGGGGGTTCAATACAGGTACCTACTGTCATGCCTGTCCTTCTCAGCCTAGCTAGTAGAATGTTGGCTTGCTCTTGCAGTTTGGGTTCCTTTCAGATGGCTACTTACAGCAGGGGTGAGTTGCTTCAATTTAACTGATTGTGTCTGTGCCAGTTTTCTAAACATGTGGACTTTGGTAAAGTCATTTTTTGAGATAATTGCTGCTTTTTGTTATTGACTAAGAAACATCTATGTGATTTCTGTATTGAATTAGTCCACCCTACTATCTTGATCTACTCGGGATCTGAAAAATACCATCCAGGTAGAAGTGTGTTAGTATCTGAATTGTAAAGTCCTGAAACTTAAAATTGTAGCCTTCCAGTACTAGCGGTATGCATGTGTAGCTCACTGCATGATGACAGATGATTTAGCACCTAATAGCCTGGCAGTATTGAATGGGGGATTTCCTGAGCAGATAGTCAAGAAATTAAGCTGTTTCTTATTTTCTCTCTGGAATAAATTTGGTCTTGGAAATTATTTCTGTTTTGGTTTGGGCTAGCCTGAGGTTTTCTTCTCTGTTTGGTACCAGGTATATCTTCTATCTCTTCACTTTCCTTGTGTGCAACTTTCAAATCCCAACGAGGAAAAATTTTCAGTTGAATATTTTTGTCATACTGATGACCTAGTTGATTTATAGAAATGAACTTCCTGCATGTAAATAAACATTAATAGGCCTCAAAAAAAAACCTCATAACCCAGACAACATAAAATATGTCTGCTCCTGGTTGAGGCATTTTTTATTGTGAACAAAGGGATCTGCAGTGTGTTGCTGAGATGGAGGTGAAGTATCAAGGATTCTCATTAATGACTTTCTTATCTACTTTTAGGAGGAAACCAGTTTGTACTTTATTTATGTGCTTATTTGTTTGCAGTCTCAGGGTAATATGGCCCAGGGATCAGTTTGGAGACATTCCTTTCCTCTCTCTTTCAAGAAGTATTTTCTGTAAACTTGGTCTTTGTCTTGGGGTTTCTATTGTTGCAACAAAACACCCTGACCAAAAATAGAGTTCAGAAGGAAAGGGTTTTTCAGCTTACACTTCCAA
This sequence comes from Cricetulus griseus, assembly GCF_003668045.3. Taxonomy (NCBI): domain Eukaryota; kingdom Metazoa; phylum Chordata; class Mammalia; order Rodentia; family Cricetidae; genus Cricetulus; species Cricetulus griseus. The sequence goes on from NW_023276807.1 coordinate 3,326,369, forward strand.
GATTGCTGTTTGTCTCTAAAGGAAGTCATGACAGGAACTCAAACAGAGCAGGTTCCTTGAGGCCCGAGCTGATTTAGACCCAAGGAAGGGTGCTGATTACTGACCTATTTTAGTGTAGAACCCAGGATAAAAGTCCAAGTAGGCAGAGAACCAGTCCCAATGGGCTGTGTCCTGCTACATTGATGAGCTATTTGAAAATGCCTAACAGCTGTATCTCATGAAGCCATTGTCTCAACTGAGGTTTGTTCCTCTCTAAAGACTCTAGCTTGTGTTGCGCTGTGACACAAATCCCTCCAGTATGGTGTTCTTTCTTCTCCAAAGATTTGATAGATTCAGGGGATCCTAGACAGCAGGGCTCAACCTTGTTTGGAGTCATTTTGTTAGCAGCCACGCTTGTTGCTTATGCCTCAGGTGTTGAAGTGTTTTTCTTTTATCAGATTTCAATTTTCACACATATCTAGGAAGTCCTTTCATACTTTGTAGTGTCCTATGGTTTAATAGTTGAAACTTCCATGAAAGACCCTCTGGATTTGAAGTTGTTTAGGACTTAACTTTTATTTCTACGAATTTAATTTGTATCCTGTCTCTTGATCACTTTTGGCCAGGGTTTTTCATCTTGATACATTCTTGACAATGACCTCCTCATGTTTACTTTGGACCCAGGATTGTCCTTCAAATATACACATCAGTGATTCCAGTTTTGATATTTGCAATGATTTCTCATGTAGTGCTTTGAGGTTGGGTCTTCTAGTGTCTGGGTGTCATTGAATTACATCATATGTTTCTTTGGGCTATGTGTAATTTCATAGTAGACCATTCACAGCAGTAAACCTTCATCCTGAAATTACTTTTGTTTTTGCTTCTAGCATCGATTTCTCCAGAAATTGCCCACAGAATAAAGTTTTTGAAAGTGAAGAAAGCAACAAGGTCACCAGGTTGAAGAGGACATCATTGAAAATGATTTCATAATCTTAAAATCCCTGGGCCCTGGTTCCTTTGGAGATGAAAAAATATCCTATCCAGGTTCATAGTGACTACTAAAACAGTTGGCTATACCTGCAAAGAGATTATGTCATCGCTAAGACACAAGCAACCAAATAAAAAAAATCAATGACTTTCAATATTCTAAAACACAAGTTGAGCTTGAGACAGTCATCATCAAAGTAAGAAGCCCAGGTTGATCAGCAGACCTCTTCATGCTCTACCACTACTTCTCCCCTTGTAGAGGAGAGCCAGTGAACCAGCCTTTCCATCAATTGTAGAAACAGGGAAAAGTCACTTTCAGTCAGATGGTATGAAAGAATGAGTAAAGAGTTCGTGAATCTAGATCATGGTCAATAAATGCTACTGCCTTGAACTGAAGCCCAGATCAGATGTAATATTCCCAGAAGGAGTCATTATGGTTAATGTCACAATCAGTGCCTTTGGGGACAGCTGTCAACAAGAATTCTGTGGACAGCCTGCCAGGTGATCTCTCCTCATGGGAGTCAACCCTCAATCAAACAACCACCAGATTTCTAAACATGGACTTCTCCACAGAGCAACCATCCATGAGGTCAACATGCCCAAAGGACAGGACAAGTTTGGACACACAACCTCTGGATACATCCCATTCAGGGCCTAGAACCTGATCAACAAGCAAATGTCCTTTGCACTGAGGGCACTGTGATTTGCTCCTCCACAACCCCATGGTGAGTGCTGGATCCTCCTGAAATCTACAAAGAAAAGACAGGACTGTGCAGTTAATAAAGACCCATTTGCTTTGCCCACCTAGATGTTCTCTTCCATTGTATTTTCTCTATTATATATTAATAAATATCCTGGAGTTAATGTAAAATGTACTGTCTCAAAGGGCACCTGCTTGGTTTCTCTCCCCTATACTCAAAGCCACACACAAACACACACTTGAATGCATGGACACATACATCAAATTTTCAGAGCTTGCCAGCTATAAAACCATAAAGTCCCAGACTTCCACATGTGTATGCTTCAGGACCTGTTTAGTATCACATTCTTTTACAATGAAGCCCCACTTAATCATATAGTATTTGTCATGTCTTGCTAGGTATTCCCTTCCCTACTTCCAAAACAACACACTGCATCTATTCTCTCCTCTCCTAACTTCTCTCTCATTCTCTATGCACACGCACATACACAGAACCAATGTTACGTTACAGGATCCATTTGGCATGCCCTGCATCATACAGAGAGGACCATATATACTTTGGTACTCTGTCTCTGCTAGGTAGCCACTCTCCTCCAGAAAAATTGCACATATGCATACAAATCTACATATCAAGCCCTGGTACATTAACTGTCTCCATGAACTTAAAGACCACTTACATATATCCAATTAGTTTTTACAACCTTCTACATAACGCCTGCATGACCATGGTAGTCCTCGTATTCATACAGGGTAAGTGTCATGTTCTGCTATATTTTTCTCCAATTAAGCTCCACATGATGAGCTAGGTGACAGGTCATGCACAGAATACACTCTCCTACCTTCAAAGACTACTATGGCAGAATAAGTTGTGTGTCTACATGTTCTACTGTGTATCCCCTCCTCAAGTGCTACGGCCCTGATACACAGATATGTTCCAGCTCCTGCTAGGTACCAATTTCCCTATAATGAAAATACAAAGAAACAGATGTTAATTAGCATGCAGCATGCATACTTAATTATGGTTTCTACTGCTGAGAATATACACCAAATCTGCTTATAAAGAGAACTATTTATTTGAGTTGCATACAGCATCACATGTTTTATATTAGACATGGTGAGATGGAGACCGACATTAGGCTAAAAGATTGGAGACTGGGTAAGGAGCTGCATCTTGATCCTGCAGACAACTGGAAGTGGTTTGAGACACTGGGCATGGTTTGAGCACATGTGACATCAAAACTCACCTCCATAGTGACACACTTCCTCCAACAAGTCTTTCCTACTCCAAAAAAGCCACATATCTGCAACACCTTGTGGTATTCTAGGCAATCCAAGCTTCACATATGTATTTTTCTGCAATGGCCTATGTATTCCTTCATTCATGGATATCCCTCATAATCCTGTCCTCACATTCTTTCCGTGGTGAGGGAGAGTCCATAATGCCTTTTTTCCTCCGTGAACACTAAAGCAGAACCATGTAGCTGAATCCACCGAGTTTTGCTGCTTGCTGAGGCTTGAACATGGCCCCCTTGTTTCATTACATCTTAACCAGGTTTCTGTTTTTCATGGTTTCCTACACTGCCTGTACTTGACTGTTCTGCAATTGGTTCTCTAGACAGGGATTGCTTAAAACTCAGAGATCCACCAGCCTCCTCCTTACCAGAGAAGGGATTAAATGTGTACAACTTTACATCAGGCAGTAAGGTTTTCCTGAATTCCTTTTTACTAGTTGAAACTTCATTGGGAGGGATATTGCCCTAAGGTCACCACTCCCTTTATCCCATGTCTTATTCTGTTTACTTCCTTAAACATGGGATTTATATCCATTTCACTTACTGGTGGTCTTGTTCTATTCAAATTCTTCTACCACATGTATTATTCTAGCTCATTTTGCTCCTTTCCATCATAAGTCATCATTAGAGTAACCGCTAATATTAGTATGAGAGAGTCTATACTAGGGTGTTTGAGATTTCTTCTGCCAAAGGGATTAACCCAAATCTCCTTAATTTAGCCTCAGGTAGACTCTTCAGATAAGGGCAAAGAGCTACCATGTTCCTCACCAAAACATCACCACAATAATCTCTAGGCCACATATTAATATTCATCTCACTGGAAGTTCTTGTTCAAGGGACCCACACCATTCAAGTCAAACTCAGCACCACTGTCTTCCTTGCTTTTACTAGTATGGTCCATATGGGGCACTTAACATTTCAACTACTCTTTGAATCCATAGTCCCTATGTGGGTATACCTCTGACTGTCCCGCGCAATAGTCTCGCCAGCAAGAACCACACAGGACATTGGGATCCTTCTGCAGTAAAGCTTTAATGCATCTTGAGAGGAGAGCATAAGCTTACCAGAGCGGAGACCCCGAGCCAAGAGTCCCAGCCCCTAATAAAGGCTGGCAGCCGCCGCCTGGGATGTGTCACCCTATGATTGGCTGCAGCTCATAAGGCCATATGACGCCACGGAATAGGCAGAGATCAAGGAATGGAAAATTACCCAGCGCCTGCGCAATAATCTTGTTTACATTCAGTGCCTGCAGGCGCCATCATTGTAATGGAGAATGCAGGGACGGCTCCCTACATCTCCCCCTTTTTTTATTAATTAATGATAAGGCTTTATATTTTTACAAGCAAATAGGTCACCCATATGTTGAGGGATAGAGGCAGAGGTTGTACCTTCCCAATCAAACATTAAGACTGTGTACAAGAGTCGCCATCAGGCTGTTAGCTTGACCCGAAGCGCTCTCGACCTGTCCTCTGCCGTTTTTCTGGGAAAGGGAGACTAGGGCAGGCAACCCTTATGCAGGACAACATGCCTCCCAGAGAAGCCTGCATACTGGGCAACTCTCTGTGCGATGCCTTGCCCAACATCCCTCATGGGCTGCTCAAACCAGACACTCTACCCTGTGCAATGAGCCTAGGCTCCGGGTGTGCAAGAGCTGTCTGGCCGGTGGCCTATTGCTTAAGCATAGTTAGCCAAATATCAGTGGAAGCCCCTTGTTCCAAAGCTACAAGCGCTTGGGCGATAACCACCTTGTCTCTCTTAGTTTGAGCCCTGAGCCTACAGACCAGCCAGAGAAGCAACATCAATCCGCAGCAAACGGCTGCACCAAACAATCCCATCCCCACCCATTCCTTAAAATAGGAGACAGCTGAAGCGATCCATGATGACAGTCCCTCTGTCAAGGACAGGAGTTAATCTGGATAATAGTGGCTCTCAACTCCCGGGGAGAGGGTGGAGTTCCGACTTTTGAGGGTCCGAAGGGGCTCTTCGTGTGAGTCTTTCCGGGATCCACAGGGGATTCTCTTCATCCTGTGGAAAAACACATATAGCTCCCCTGGATCTTATGAGAATAGGATCCGGGCCTCTCCAAAGACCAGTTAAGATATCTTTCCATTTTACCATTTCCTTTGGCCTTTTAGGTTCTGAGGTGTGGCGCTTGGCCGCAGTATGGCCCCGAGCATCAATGTTTATGAGGCTTTCCCCAGGCATTCCAGGCCTCTAAGCAGGGTTGAATCATATGCGCAGCCTTTTCCCCTATCAAAGACTGGGAAAGCCATCTGCAATTTTCTCCGCTCCTCTAATGGTAAAAAGGAGTCGGTACCAAATAATGGGGGTGTTGATGGAAGTACACCCGCTGGATTAACAGGTCTCTTAAATTTACCGGGTTGTGACCGGTTATCCCCTATTTTCTCTCCCTCCTTTTTTGTTTCTTTTTCACCTAGCTGAGCTGTTTCCTCTAAAACTTTATCTCTTGAGTTTTCAGAGTCATCAGAGCTATCAAGATTTAAAGCTTTAAACTTATTTACAGAATCATCTAACAAATTACTCACTCCCTTGTCATTAGACACCCCGGGAGATCCTTTTTCCTTATATTTTATTGTTGGGCGTGCCCCATCTCTCACTACATTCGGTTTCTGACATGTAATTCTGGACTTCTTTAAGATTGCTACAACAGTGAGAAAGGTCAAAATGGCTCCTAGTAAAAGCACAGAAGCCTCTACACTAACCTCCCAAAATGGCAACATTCCCAAGCCAAAGTCCAGAAAAGACATACCTCTCTGAATTTACCACCCTGCAGTTCTGAATCCGCCCCGTCCGAGGGGTCTCCGCGGTGCCGGCGATGTTACAAGTTCCCGGGTTTCGGCACCAGATGTCCCGCGCTATAGCCTCGCCAGCAAGAACCACACAGGACATTGGGATCCTTCTGCAGTAAAGCTTTAATGCATCTTGAGAGGAGAGCATAAGCTTACCAGAGTGGAGACCCCGAGCCAAGAGTCCCGTCCCCTAATAAAGGCTGGCAGCCGCCGCCTGGGACGTGTCACCCTATGATTGGCTGCAGCTCATAAGGCCATATGACGCCATGGAATAGGCAGAGATCAAGGAATGGAAAATTACCCAGCGCCTGCGCAATAATCTTGTTTACATTCAGTGCCTGCAGGCGCCATCATTGTAATGGAGAATGCAGGGATGGCTCCCTACATCTGACAAGGTCTGACCTCTCACAGCAATACAATGGTCTTTAGTAGACTTGAACTCACTGTCAGGAAAACTTTCTGAACACAACACCATCTGTACATATTCGTGTAACAACAATCATTCAATTTGAAGTCATAAAATTGAGAAGCCTCTGCACAGCAAAGGACAATGTCATTCAGACAAACTGGAAGCCTACAGATAAGGACCAGATTTTCCCTGTCATTAGCACACTGAACAAGACTTATGTGGTCATGGAGTATGCTGCAGGATAGGATTTGGAGATGTTCCTCAGGGACATAGACTATCTCCAGGAGGAAAAAGCTACACTAATATTCCAACAGTTCGTGTAAGCAGTGCAGTATCTCCACCAAAGACACATTGCACATCGGGATATTAAATTGGAGAATATCCTTATTGACAATGCAGGAAACATCAAGCTTTTTGACTTTGGATTGGCAACTCAGCTAGCAGAGGGGCAGATGTTGCAGGAGGGCTGTGGCACCTTGCTCTATATGGTTCCAGAGATCTTGGCAGGAAAAGCCTATGATGCCCTGGCAGGCGATATGTGGAGCATGGGAATTCCCCTATAAGTACTGCTCACAGGACATTTCCCATATGAAGAAACCACAGCTCATGCTTTGTACAGGCTCATCACCCACACAAAGATAGCCATTCCCTATCACCTGTCAATACCCTGTCATACCATCATTGCACGATTACTGTTGTTCCCCCCCAGGTATAGATTAACAATATGTGAGGTACTGGAAAGCAGTTGGCTGGGCCACATTAAGAACCAGGTAGATCCTGAAAGTAAAGAAATCCTTCCCAGGATCACAGAGGCTATGAAAACATTTGACTATACCTGTGAAGAGACTATATCATCCCTAACACAAAGGAAACCAAATAGTAAAGTAACAGCAACATGCAATGTTCTGGAACACAAATTGAGCTGTGAGGACAGCCTTGATCAAAAAGGAGACCCCTGGTTAATCAGCAGCCATGTTTGTGTTCTTCCCCCACTTCTCCCCCTTGAAGAGGAGACCCAGGAGACCAGCCTTTCCAACTCTTGTAGAAGATGGGAAGAGTCAATTTCAAGAGAAGGGTGTGGAAGGAAGGGGCAAGAGATGATGAAGCTATATCATGCTCAACAAATACTCCTGCCAGGGTCCTAGGCCCAGATCTGATGAAATGATCCCAGAGGAGGTGTCCTGATGGCTAATATCATCCACAGTGCCACTGGCAACATTGCAGTCAACATGAATTCTCAGGACAGCCTTGAGATCATCTCTCCTCATGTGAATCATTCCTGGATGGAACACCCACCAGGTTTCTGAACATGGACTTCTCCTCATATACACCATCCATGTGACACAACATGAGCAATGACCCGGGCCAGTTTGGGCCCACAACCTCTGGCCATTCAGGCACTAGAAGGCGATGCTCAAGCAAATTTCCCACACCCTGAGGTCACAGTTCTTGTCTCCAGACCACACGATGTTTAGTCCTGAATCCTCATGTAAGCTACAAAGAAAAGAATGGACAGTGTAGTAGATAAGAGAGCTCTTTGTTTTATCCACCCAGATGTTCTCCTCCTTATATTTTGACCATGTTATTTTAATGAATACAATGTTGTAAATGAGAAATGTACCCCTTCTGGGGCACATGATTCATATCTATCCCCTCAGGCAAAACCACACATAAACACTCACACACGTGCACGCACACACACACACACACACACACACACACACACACACACACACACACGCCAATGCATGTACACAACTTAGTATCCGGGATTACTAGGTTTAGGTTCAAAACCCACCCAGAACCATATGTCTATACAAAGACCACATGAACATATGTGTTTGTGCAGCTCTTGCTCGGTAATCCATTCTCTAGTGTCAAACCACACCCCCCGTCTACTCTCTCCTCTCATCATTCTCATTTTCTACACACACACACACACACACACACACACACACACACACACACACACTAAAACACACACACAAAATGGCAGGTGATAAGACCCATTAGTCATGCCCTACCTTACAGAGAGAGTACCATATATATTTGGTTTACCAGGCCTGCTAGGTAGCTTCTCTCTCTCAGTAAATGCATTCAAATCTACATATGAGGCTCTGTTACATGAGCCTTCTCCTACAACTTTAAGCCCACTTACACATATCCAATTAGGTGTTACAATCTACTACATAATACCTGTATTACGTTATAGTTTCCATATTCATACAGGGCAAGTGTAATGTTCTTCTCTATTTTGCTCCAGTTAAGCTCCACATACAAATGGATGGCTAGGTGTTAGGGCCTGCATAGGAGTCCCTCTCCTCATACAAAGAACGACTATGGCACAATAAATTAGATAATAGGTCCTACTGTGTATCCCCTGCTCAAGAGCTGCAGCTCTCATAACCAGATATGTTCCAGCTCCTACTAGGTACCAACTTTCCTGTAACAAAAATAGTTATAGAGATGCTAATTAACACACAGCATGCTACCTTATTTATGATTTCTATTTTCAAGAAGATAAACCATTACTGCTAAAAAAGGAAACCATATAATTGGATGGTTTAACAGGACCAGATGTTTAGTCTAGTATCATCATGCCAAGACACGGTGGCATGAGGACAGACAAGGTGCTGAAGAAGGAGCTGAGAGTGGGTAAGTACCACATCTTAATCCTGCATCCACTGGAAGTAGTGTAGACACTGAGCATGCCATAAGCACATATGTGACCTAAAAGGCCACATCCATAAAGCACACTTCCTCCAACATGAGCACACCTACTCCAACAAAGCCATGCATCTGCTACTAATTGGGGTATTATAGGCAATCTTAGGTTCACAGAAGTAGTATCATGCAATGGACTCTATATGCCTTCATTCATGGATATCCCTGACATGTCTGGCCTCAGTAATTTTCCTTAGTTCGGGAGGGAGAATTCATAATGCCTTCTTTTCTACAGTGGACACTGAAGCCACAATGATGTAATTGATGGCACCAATTTCTGCTGTTTCCTGAGGCTGGAACCTGGCTCTATTTTAAATTAAGTAATAACCAGCTTTCCATAGTTGTGTTCACTACCTATACTTGGCTGTTCTGTAATTTACTCTGTAGATAGGGTTTACTTAAAACTCAGAGATTCACAAGCCTCTGCTTTTCTGGTGTTGGGATGGAATGTGTACACCATTACAACAGGATCTAAGCTTTTAATTCCTATTAACCAGTTGAAATGTAACTGGGTGGCATCTTGCCCTTGGGGGACCACTCCCTTTATCCATGTCTTAATCTTTTTATCTCCTTAAATAGAGGATTTAACTCCAGTCTACTTACTGGTGCTCTTGTTCTACATAAATTCTTCTACATTAAGTATACTTCTTGCTCAGATCGTTCCTTTTCATCATAAATTTTCATTAGAGTTTTCACTAATATTGGCATGGCAGAGTCAATACTAGACTATTTTGAGATTCCTTCTGACAAAAGGATTACTCCAAATCTCCACAGTTTAGCCTCAGGCCAAGTCTTCAGACAAGGGCAAACAGCAGCCATGGTCCTCACCAAAATATCACCAGAATCATCTCTAAGCCACATAGTAACATTTTTCTCCTCTGAAACCTCTTGATCTAGGCACCCAAAATGATTGAATCAAAGTCAGCTCCACTATCTTCTTGCTTCTACTAGTATGGCCCATAAGAAGCGATTGAATATTTCAAGTCCCTAGGCCTATATTCTTAAAAAAAAAAAAAAGCAGGGACTGCATCTCAAATCAAGTTCAATGGTACCCTGGAATTCATAGGTACAGGAATTTTTTCTGAACACAACACAATTAGCACACATACCAAGATCAATAACTAATAAATTGAACTTCATGAAACTGATTATTCACTGCCAAGCAAAGGACAAATTTATTCAGACAATTTGGAAGATTATAGATTGGTACAAATTTTCAGTAAATACACATCCAACAGAATGATAATATTCACAACATACAAAGAATTTAATAACTAGATATCAAAAAACAATATGCCACAAAAAATGAGGAACACCCTCAACTGAGAATTTTCAAAAGGAAACACAAAATGAATGTGAAACACTAAAGGAAATGTTCTGCACTCCTGAATGAATAGTGCACACCCCAATCAGGCTGAGCAACTCAGGTGGGTGGAATCAGGGTCCAGATGCAGGCATTGAGTCCATCTGCCCCACAACTACTCCATATCTACAAGCTGCTGGAGCAGAAGGAGAAGCAGCTTCTGGGGAACCCGATGATCCCCTAAATAGTGCATTTCCTGCCAGACCCTGACTTGCAGATGTTGTAGATTTAATCAGCACTTCTTGCCCAGCTGGAAGACTCAGTAAGTGGGGTGGGGTAGGGGTGGGGTGAAGTGGCACTTTGGTGCTTCCTGCACCTCCATACATACATGTAGAGCATGGCAAGTCTTGGAGAGGCCATCAGCATGGGATGATAGGTGGGTGGCACCTGGACCTCACATGGAACATACGACAACCCCTCCAAGACCTGACTAGCCACAAGATCACACTGACTCTGGGCAATAGCAAGATATCCCAAATAAAATCCAGTGATGCTCTAGTATTTGTCTTCAAAACAAAACAAAAACTGTGGATTGGTGGTGGCTCTTGCCTTTAATCCCAGAATTCTTGAAGAAGAGACACTAAGATCTCTGTGAGTTCAAGGTCAATTTGAATTTCCAATAGAGCTCCAGGATCAGCAGAGATGATAAACAGAAAACATCTCTCAAAAAACAAACAAACAAACAAACAAACCAAAAACTGAAAGACAGAAAAAAATGGAAAGAGAGCAAATATTGAACAGGAAACAGTCTAATGATTAACTACATTGAATATTGGCATGTAAAACTCATGGGGCAGAATAATATACTCTATGACACCATGAAGTTTTCCTATGTCATTAAGAAGTGAGTAGAGGGGGCTAGACAGATGGCTCATAGGTTAAGAGCACAGACTACTCTTCCACTGGTCCTGAGTTCAATTCCAACTAACCACATGGTGGCTCACAGCCATCTGTTATGAGATCAGGTGCCACCTTCTGATATGCAGATATACATGGAAGCAGAATGTTGTATACATAATAAATAAATAAATAAAATCTGACAAAAAATAGAACTGAGTGAAAGCTGAATGTCTCACATCTTCAAATTAACTCAGGATGCAGAGTGAGGGATTGAAACAGGCTAGACTCCTTAGTCTCAAGGACAAGCCCATTGATGAAATTCTTCCATTGTGATGGCATTTTTTTCTTGTCAACTTGACTACATCTCTAATAAAATACAACCCTGACATGAAGGGCACACATGTAAAGATGAGGTTTGATTCGTTTGTGGTGAAGCAACAGGAGGCAAATTTCCCTTCTATGACGAAAAAGAGGTGTAAAGACAAACACCTTTAATCCAGATCTTGAGGTCACATCTGCATTAAGGCCACATCTTCTCCTGGATGAGTTTATAAGCACAGGGAAGATGATGGCTGTTTTCTCATTTGCTGCTTGCCCGTGCCTTGATAGCAAGTGCATTCCTTCATTGGAATTACAGTCTCTTTCTTTGGTGTTCCTGCACATAGTGAAGATAAGGCAACCGATTAAACCTTAGAACGGAAAAACTCCTGGATTTTTTACTACAGATGGTAAATCACTCCAATAATTTCCAGAGGAGGGGGGCATGATTGAATTATTGGCTAAAACACCTTGTTACTATTGAGAACCCTGACAAACACAGACACCAAGTCTCTGTAACATAAAGTTAGCCAAATAAGAGAAAAACTCACGCTCAAATGCCTAACACTGTAGGACATTTCTCATTCAAACTTCCTTAGTGGTTTTGTTCACAGTATCACAGGCTGTTGAGCACTTGTCTTCCATTAGCTACTGCTTCAAAGAAAGCTGTGGAAAGCATGGGAATGAAGATTTCTTTTTCTTTTTTTTTTTAACTGGTTTCATGAAGTTTTTATAGAAACATAAAAAAGGAAGTCATAAGTAAAGACACATTCCAAACACATTTGTGGAAACATCAGATAGTTTGGTTACAGCAAATTAGGGTGTCTCTGCTGTAGGTCCCTGGTGCTTATTTTTTGTTTTGGATCTGTTTGTATACTTCAGAGTGTTTACCTACCAGCCACAAAGATATTAGGTCAAACACAGAGGTATGCAATAAATGGCTATAAAGCGGATAAAGACTGACTATGGACATTCAACACTCCAACATCTCCGCAATCATTATAGTTCTAATCAGTATATGGGCAAGGCTGTCAGTCTTCCTTCCAGGAATTTTCATCCAAGGTCATTACCAGACAAAGTCCCGTCTTTGTGTGGCCACACCAGTAACTGACTCTCCCAGTCATGGTAGTGCATGCCTGTGATGCCAGCAACTCAGGAGACTTCAGTAGAGGGATCTCTTGCATTCCAGCAGTCCATGGTATAGCCTGGACATCCTGAAACAGCTGTTTGTTGCTGTTGTTTTTCTTAATTCCCCCTCCTAATGGAATGTCTTAATAGACCAAGACCTACCCACCCAACAAGCTCATTCAAATACAATCACCACTGTTTAGGGTAGGGGTCAGGGCTTGCCAGCCAAACCCTGAAACAGGTAGGGAGAGTTGCTGCGAGAACCCAGCAGCCAGGTAGCCAGGTCTGCTCTGATATATTAAATAGGCACATGGTATGTGTTCTTTGTTTGAGACCTAACATTAATATGTGTAAGTAAGGCCATGTTTGGAAGTATTGACCAGAGTACTATTTTAGTGTATCTTTTTGGAGGGGGAGGGGTGAAATTCTACCTATAGCAGCCATTTATACAAATGAAATCAACATATGCTAGGAGTGAAGCTTTCCAATCAAGTAGATTCAATATAAGGAGGTTGTTTCCCAGTTTTTGGCAACAATCCTCAATGACGAAGGCTATCTAAAGGAGGACGAAGCTAGACCAATATTCCTACAGGTTATGTCAGTAGTGCACTTTCTACACAAAAGACACATTGCACATTGTGATATTAAACTGGAGAACATTCTTATCGATAGAGCTGAAGACATCAAGCTTTGAGACTTTGGAATGGCAATTCAGCTCAAAGAGAGGAAGATGTTGAAGAAAGTCTGTGGCACTTTGCTCTATATGGTTCCAGAGATCTTGGAAAGGAAACCCTATGATGGGTTGGCTGTTGACATGTGGAGCTTGGGAGTGGTCCTATATGTACTGGTCACAGGACAATTTCCTTATGTAGCATCCAAAATTCAACAAATGCACAGACTCCCATTACCAACACACAATCTCCCATTCCCTACCCCCTGTCAAAGACATGTCGCAAAATCATTGTACAGTTACTCACAAAACCCAGCCAACATAGAATAACAATTTGTCAGCTCCTGGAAAGAAGATGTCTGGGTGAAATTTAAGATCATGGAGAACCCATGAGTAAAGAAATCCTCCCCAGTGTCATAGAGACTATGTGCAGCATTGGCTATACCTGTGAAGAGATTGTGTCATCCCTTAGACACTGGCAACCAAATAATAAAATAACAGCAACTTTCAATATTTTGAAACACAAATTTAGCCATGGGGACAGTCATCAGCCAAATGGGAAGCTGTGGTTAAACAGCATCCATGTAGGTGCTCTTTACTCCCTTATCCCCTTGAAGAGGGCAGCCAGTGAACCATCATTTCCAAACTTTAGACAAGCTGGGAAGGGTGACGATAGGGAGGATGGTGGGAAGGAAGAGGCAAGAGATGCCAAAGCTGCAACATGCTTATCAAATACTCCTGCTTGGGTCTGATGTCCAGTTCAGATGAAGAAGTTCCTGAAGGAAGTGTCCTGAAGGCTAATGTTATTCACAGTGTGACTGGAGACACTGCAAAAACATGACTTCTGTGGACAGACTGCCTGGTGATCTCTCATGTGAATCAGTCCTGGATGGAACACCTACCAGTATTCTCAACATGGACTTCTCAACAGAGCAACCATCCTTCGACCCACCATGCACAATGCCCAGCTCTGGTTTGAACCCACAACCTGTGGATTCAGGCCATTCAGGGCCTGGAACATGATAAGGAAACGAATTTCCCATGCCCTTAGAGAACTGTGCTTAGTTTCTGAATCAATTCATGGTGAGTCCTCCACCCTCCTGTAAGCACAAAAAAAGAGAGGACAATATAGTCCATAAGAGACAGATTGGATTTGACCACCAAGATGTTCTCCTCCACTGTATTTTGACTATGATATTTTAAAAAATAACCCTTTGATAATGACAAGAATCTACAAGAAGACCCCCATCTATGATTCCTAGTAATAGTGAAGATGAAACCTGAACTGGCCTACCCTTGTAATCAGATTGATGAATACCCCAACAATCATCACAGATCCATCATCCTGTAATTGATAGAACCAGATGCAGAGATCCTCACTAAGCTCCATGCCAAGCTCCAGGAATCCAGTCTAAGAGAGGGTAGGGGATGTATGAGCCACGTAGTTCAACATCATGAAGGAGGAATCTACACACACAGCTGAACTAAGCTAGTGGAAACTCATGAACACTAGAACAAGAGGTTTTCACATGCCACAGTTCCAAACTAGGCCATCTGTATGTGGAAAACTGTTGTGAAAGTTGAACTACCTGAGGATCCCTGGCAGTAGGACCAGGATCTAAGACTGATAGATGAGCTAGCTTGTTGGAGCCCATTCCCTATGGTGGGATGGCATGCTCAGCCTTAATGCAGGGGTTGGGGGCTTGGTACCACCCCATCTTAATGTGCTAGACTTTCTTGACTCCTCATGGCATTCCTTACCTTTGAGGAGCAGTGGACTCAGGAAGTCAAGTGGGTGAGGTAATGTGGGGACAGGAGGAAAAACTGATTTGGAATGTAAAATAAAAATTAAAACAATAAACAAGTTATCAAAATGTAGCATTGTCTGGCAATGTCTTAATAACGATCTTCAGCATGAGTTCCTATATCTACCATTCATCTGGCATCATCTCTGCCATCATACTGATAAACAAGCACTATGAGTCTCCACAGCTGAACTTTATGCAGCACATACCTGAGCCAAGAAATGCCAAACCAGAGCTGCTCAGGGACAACTGAGTCTGTGGGATTGCTCACAGACCTGAATTCCCTGGGATCAAACACACACAGATACTCAAGGCCCCAGTCCCAGTCCTGCCTCCATCCACAAGACGAGGAGAGACATCAGAGAACTGGATCTGTTTGCATCTACCAGAAGGGAACCTTGGTTCCATACCCACCAGGAGAGGAAGAGACTCCTTCTACACCAACAGGAAGAAAGGATGGGAAGAAGACAATATAAAAATACATTCAACAACAGACAAAAAAAACATTACAACACCAGAATCTAGGGAAACTACACCAGCAAGACCTGAACATCACAATACAGATGAAGCAGAATAGAATGCCCTTTAAAACAACTTCATGAACATGATAGACGTCATCAAAGAGGATATGAGAAAATCCCTTAAGAAATGGAAGAAGAAAACAAACCAAAAATACAAGAAATCAATAAATCTAGTAAGGAAATAGTTCAAGAACCAAAACTGATATAGAGACAATAAAGAAAGCAAAATCTGAGGGAATTCTGTAAATAGAAAAGCTGGGTAAATGATCAGGAACTAAAAACACAAGCATAACCAAGAGAACACAAGAGATGGAAGAGAGAAGCTCAAGAGTTGAAGATACACTAGGAGAAATAGACTCATCGACCAAAGAAAATCTTAAGTCCAAGATATCACTAATCCAAAATATCCAGAAAATATGGGACACCGTGAAAAGAGAAAACCTAAGAATGATAGCTATAGAAGAAGGTGAAGAAACACAACTCAAAGGTGCAGAAAACATATTCAACAAAATCATAAAAGGAAAGTTTCCCAATCTAAACAAAGACATGTCAATGAAAGTACAAGACACCTACAGAACACCAATAGAGTAGATTGCAAAAAAGGTCTCCTCCCACATAATAATCAAAACCCCAACCATACAGAATAAAGAAAGAATATGAAGAGCAGCAAAGGAAAAAGGTCAAGTAACATATAAAGGCAAACCTATCAGAATTACACCTGACTTTTCCATTGAAACTCTGAAAGCCAAAACATTTTGGACAGATATTCTACATACACTAAGAGACCATGGATGTCAGCCCAGACTTCTATAGCCAGCAAACTTTCAATAAATACAGAGGTAGAATACAAGATATTCCATGACACAATCAGATTAAAACAACAAATATCCACCAATAAAGCACACAGAATGTTCTGGAAGCAAAGCTACAAGCCAAGGAAGTTCACAACAACCAGAAAAATATAGGCACTAGATAATCCCAGTCTACCAACAGCCAAAAGAAACATGGGGTGGAAATCCACACACCACTCATAAATCCTAACCAAACAAAAATGAACAATTAATGGTCATTAATATCCCTCAATATTAATGGTCTTAAATTACCTATAAAAAGACACAGGGTAGCAGAATAGATAAGAAGACACAATCCATCCTTCTGCTGCATACAACAAATACACCTAAACTTCTAAGACAGACAGTACCTAAGAGTTAAGGTTTAGGAAAAGATTTTCCAATCAAATGAACCCAAGAAACAAGCTGGGGTAGCAATCCTAATATCCAACAATTTAGACTTGAAGCTAAAATCAATTAAAAGAGTTGGAGGAGGTCCATTCCTACACATCACAGGAGAAATCCATCAGGACAAAATCTCAATTCTGAACATATATGCCCCAAATACAGAGGCATCAAGGTTCATAAAAGAAACTTCACTAAAACTCAAGTCACACATAAAATCTCACACAGTTATAGTGGGAGACTTCAACCCACTACTCCCACCAGTAGACAGCAACACCAGACAGAAACTCAACAAAGAAAAAAAGGAACTAATAGAAGTCATGGCCCAATTTGGTTTAACATACATCCATAACACAGTCCATTTAAATATGAAAGAATATAACTTCTTCTCAGCACCACATGGAGCCTTCTCTAAAATCGACACATACTGAGAAACACAGCAAACATCAGTAGGTACAAAAAACTTAAAATAACCACTGTATCTTATCAGACCACTATGCTTTGGAATTCAACAACATCACAAATTGTAGAAAACTCATGAACTGATGGAAATTGAATAACACACAATGCACCATTCCTGGCTTGAGGAAGAAATAAAAGAAATTAAATATTTCCTAGAATACAATGAGAATGTGGACACAACATACCCAAACATATGGGAAACTTTGCAAGCAGTGCTAAGAGAAAAGTTCATAGCAATAAGTGACCACATAAAGAAACTGGAGAATAGTCACATTAGAGAATTTACAGCATAACTGAAAGCTCCCTTAAACAAAGAAGTCAACACACCCCAGAGGTATAGATGCCAGGAAATAAACTGAGGGCTGAAATCAATAAAGTGGAAACTAGGAGAATAATACAAAGAATAAATACAATGAAGAGTTGGTTCTTTGAGAAAATCTAGAATATAGACAAACCTGTATCCAAACTTACCAAACCTCAGAGAGTGAACATGCAAATTAATAAAATCAGGAATGAAAATGGGGACATAACAAGAGACACAGTAGAAATCCTGAGAATCATCCAAAAACCTGTATTTCTCAAAACTCGAAAATCTACTGGAAATACACAATTTTCTGGATACATTTCACTTACCAAAATTAAATCAAGAACAGATAAGCAATTTAAATTGACCTATAACTTCTAGTGAAATAGAAGCCTTCATCAAAATTCTCTTTCCCAAAAAAGCCGAGCGCCAGTTGTCTTCAATGCAGAATTCTACCAGACATTCAAGGAATTGCTAATAGCAATTCTCCTCTAAGTGTTCCACACAATAGAAGCAGAAGGGCCATAGCCAAACTCCTATTACTAAGACTCAATATCCATTTGTACCCAAGCCACACAAGACACAACTAAGGAAGAAACTACAGACCAATATCCTTCATGAATATTGATGCAAAAATATTCAATAAAATACTGGCAAATCCAATCCAATCGTGGGAGAGACTGCTGGAATCTGCTGCATCTCTATGGTAAGCTAGAAACCTAGTGCAATAGAAACTCCCAGGAATCTGCGTTGGTGAACCTAGCAAAGACACTGAACAATGGGGATATTGAGCCTGAATTGGTAATCTTCTGCTACTTGGCTAGACTTTTATTGGACAGATTCAGACACCAAACCAGCCAGGAAGCCTTCAACCTACAATTTTTCCTGCTTACAAGGCATGCTGTGGGAAAGGTGACACCAAAATAGTGGGACTGGCTACCAATGACTGTTCCTGCTTGAGAACCATATCATGAGAGTGAACCCACCCCTGACACTGCCTGGAGGGCCAAGAATAAGATGCTGAATACATAGGTCATAGACCTTCAATAGAGACAAACACAACTGGAAAATGTGAATGAAATGATTCCAAATGATATTCTGCTAATCTCATAAACTGGAGCCTAGCAAAATTGTCATCATAGAGTCTTCAACCAACAACTGATGGAAACTGATGGAGAGGCCCACAGTCACAAATTAGAACTATGGCGTCCTGCAGAACACAGGGAAGAAGAATCATAGCAGCCTTAGAGGTCTAGGACAATGGAAGAAAATCCACAAAATGAAATATCCAGCTCCCAAAGTGGCTGGCAGAGAATGAACTCAAAACCAGAGAGCCTGCATGTGATTGGCCTAGGCCCTCTGCATATATGTTACACTTGTTTATCCTGGTCTTCACTTTGGACACCTGACCCTGGGAACAGGGGCTGTTTCTGATTCTGTTGACTGTTTTGGGACCATTTCCTCCTACCAGGTTGCCTTGGCCAGCCTTAATAGGAGAAGAGGTGCCTTGTCTCCATGAAACTTAGTATTCCAGATCTTGCTGATATCCATGGGATGCCTGCCATTTTCTGAAGAGAAATGCAGAAGTGTATGGGGGAGCATGGAGGGGACTGAAAGGGGATGGGAATCTGTGATGTGGATGTAAAAACAAGTAAATAAACACATGTATACTCATGCATCACACACATAAAAGCACACAAACATGACTTGGTTTCAGGTCCTGTTAGGCACCCCTCACTTATTGGCAAGCACTGCCTATACACTGACACACATATGACCGTATGGGATGCCCTATGATTTCTTTACTTAGAGCAAAAAAAAAAAAAAAAAAAAAACACCCTTCTAACTAAATACCATGTGGTAACTCCTATGGTAAAAAGGCCCCATCCATACCTGTGTGTCAGGCCACCCTCAGTAACAACTCCCCTAAAGCAAAGCTCCATATACACACATGTCTAGTTGAAACAGTATGTTAGGTATACCCTTCGTTATTGCCCATGCCACACATCATATATGCATATAGAGATAATGTTAGTTCATGCTGGATGCTCTGTACCTTACAACCCAAATCCACAGAAACACACAGACACGCACATGCAGAGGAATACTTGCCAGGTCCTGCCTTTCCCCCCTACTTCCGGGCAAACTCTCCAAACACATAAATAGGTAGGTGTCAGGTTCAACTAGGTATCCTCTTCCCTATGTTCAAATCAACACCAAGGGTAAAGTGTTAGACCCTGCTGATATTCCAATTTTGAATTTCCATGCATGCCTTACTGTGCTTTGATGATATTCTCCTGCACAATTTCATCCTTCCAGCATATCTTTGTGAATGGTACTATGGCTTCAGCAAAAGCTCAGTTTCCTGCTTCCTCATGACCTAGACAGCACAAATGATGTCTTATTTCTGTTTGTGGACCTGCTTTGTGTCATTTAAAACTATATCCAGTTCTTGCTAATTTTCTTATAACACCAGGGTTCACTAGTCACTGTGCTTCTTATTGTCTCTTCTTTAGACTCTCTTTATATGCTAAAGTTCAATTTGTTTACTTTGAAGTATTTGCTGTCTCAGGGTGAGGTCATTTTTATTTTGAATGAAGTGATCTGTAGTGTGTTGCTGAAATGGATGTATCAAAGACTCTCATTAATGACATTCTCATCTAAGTTTATGGAGGATAGCAATTTATACTTCATTTATGTGATTATTTGCTTGCAGTCTCAGGGTAATACTGGCACAGGGATCAGTTTGGAGACATTCCTTTCCTCTCTCTTTCAGGAAGTATTTTCTATAACCTGGTGTTTCTCTTAGGGTTTCTATTGTTACAACAAAACACCCTGACCAACAAGAAAGTTCAGAAGGAAAGGGTTTTTCAGCTTACTCTTCCAAGATTGCTGTTTGTCTCTAAAGGAAGTCATGACAGGAACTCAAACAGAGCTGGTTCCTTGAGGCAGGAGCTGACACAAAACCCATGGAAGGGTGCTGATTCCTGGCTTCATCAGCTTATTTTATTGTAGAACCCAGGATCAAAGTAGGTAAAGAACCACTCCCAATGGGCTGTGTCCTGCTACATTGATGACCTATTTGAAAATGCCTAACAGCTCATGAAGCCATTGTCTCAACTGATTTCTGTTCCTCTCTAAAGACTCTAGCTTGTGTCGGGTTGTGACACAAATCCCTCCAGTATGGTGTTCTTTCTTCTCCAAAGATTTGATAGACTCAGGGGATCCAAGACAGTAGGGCTCAGCCTCGTTTGGAGTCCTTTTGTTACCAGCCACACTTGTTGCTTATGCCTCAGGTGTTGAAGTGTTTTACTTTTGTCGGATTTCAATTTTCACACATATCTAGGAAGTCCTTTCATACTTTGATATCTCCTATGGTTCAATAGTTTAAACCTCCAAGAAAGACCCTCTGGATTGTAAGTGATTTAGGATTTAACCATTTATTTCTACGAATTTAATTTACATCCTCGTCTCTTGATCATTTGGCCAGGGTTTTTCATCTTGATACATTCATGACAATGACCTCCTCTTGGCTTCTTTTTCCCCAGGACTGTCCTTTCCATGTACACACAGTGATTCCAGTTTTGATATTTGCAATGATTTCTTCTGTAGTGCTTTGACTTTGGGACTACTAGTGTTTGGATGTCATTGAGCTACATCAATTGTTTCTTTGGGCTATGTTTAATTTCATAGTAGACAATTCACAGCAGAAATTCTCCATCTTGAAATTGCTTTCACTTTTTTTTCTAGCATTGATTTTCCCAGGAATTGCCAACAAGATAAATTGCTTGCAATGCATGTGAGCATCATGTTCAGTCCATTTGAAGAGGACATCATTGAAACAGATTTTATAATCTTAAAATCTCTGGGATTTGGTACATTTGGGGAGGTGAAGCTTGCCTACCAGCTCCCTTCAAATACGCGTGTCACTGTCAAGATACTGGAGAAAAATCACAATGCTGTGGTTGCCATCAACTGTGAAGTAGAGTTCCTTCAGTCTTTGGAACACAGGAACATAGTTCAAGGTTTTCATGTCATTGACACACTGAAAATGACTTATGTGGTCATGGAGTATATTACATGAAAGGACTTGGAGAGGTTCCTTAGGGACATTGGATATCTAAAGGAGGAGAAAGCTAGACCAATATTCCAATAGGTCATGACAGCAGTACACTTTCTCCACCAAAGACACATTGAACATCCAAACATTAAATTGGAAAAGATCCTTTTTGACAGAAGTGGAAATGTCAGGCTTTGTGACTCTGGAATAGCAATTCAGGTCAAAGAGGAGCAGATGTTGAAGAGGATCTGTGGCTCCTTGTATTATATGGCTCCAGAAAACTTGGCAAGGAAAACTTATGATGGGCTGGCAGTTGACATGTGCAGCTTGGGAGTGGCCCTTTATGTACTGGTAACAGGACAATATTCATATTTTGAAAACAAAGCTCATGCTTTGTACAGGCTCCTCACCAGCAAAAAGTTTACCATTCCCTACCAACTGTCAAAACCCTATCATATCGTCATTGCTCAATTACTATAGGTCATCCCCCTGCACAGGATAACAATATGTCAGCTCCTGGAAAGAAAATGGCTGAGCCATAATGAAGAGCATGCAGAACCTGCAAGTAAAGAAATCCTTGACAGGGTTATAGTGACTATGAAAACAATTGGCTATACCTGTGAAGAGATTATGTCATCACTAAGACACGGGCAACCAAATAATAAAATAAAAGCAACTTTCAATATTCTGAAATAAAAATTGAGCTGTGAAGACAGTCATCATCAAAATGAGAAGCCCTGGTTGATCAGTAGACCTGTTGGTGCTCTACCACCACTTCTCCCCTTGAAGAGGAGAGCCAGTGAACCAGCCTTTCCATCAATTATAGAAACAGGGAAGAGTCGCTTTCAGTAGGGTGGTGTGAGAGAAAAAGGAAGGAGATGCTAAATTGATATCATGGTCAATAAATGCTACTGTCTTGAACTGAAGCCCAGATCTGATGAAATATTCCCAGAAGGAGGTGTCCTAATGGCTAATGTCAAAAAACTGTGCCTCTGGGGACATTGCTGTCAACATGATTTCTGTGGGCAACCTGCCAGGTGATCTCTCCTCATGGGAGTCAACCCTGGATGTAACACCCACCGGGTTTCTGAACAAGGACTTCTCCACAGAGCAACCATCCATGGCATCAACATGCCCAAAGACCAGTACCAGTTTGAACACACAACCTCTGGATACATCCCATTCAAGGCCTAGAACCTGATAAACATAAAATGTCCTATGCACTGAGGTCACTTCACAGCTCCTCCACAACCCCATGGTGAGTGCTGAATACTCTTGTAAGCTACAAAGAAAAGAGAGGACTGTGCAGTTCATAAGACACCCATTTGCTTTGCCCAGACAGATATTCTCTTCAATTGTGTGTTGTCTATAATATATTAATAAATATCCCATACTTAATGTAAAAGGTACCACTCAGAGGGCACCTGCTTGGTTTCTCTCCCCTATAGTCAAAGCCACACTCAAACACTTGAATACAAGGACACATACATCATATTTTCAGAGTTTGCCAGCTGTAACACCATAAAGTCCCAGCCTTCCACATGTATATGCTTCAGGACCTGTTTATTATCACATTCTTTTACCATGAAGCACCACTTATAAATATATGTATTTGTCATGTCTTGCTAGCTATTCCTTTCCCTACTTCCAAAGCAACACACTGCATCTATTCTAGCCTCTCCTAACTGCTCTCTCATTCGCTACAAACACACACACACACACACACACACACACACACACACACACACACACTCATAAACTCACTAAAACCCTCACACAAAATGATAGGTGAGAAGACACATCAGTCATGCCCTACCTTACAAAGAGAGTACCATATATACTTTGGTTACTGTGCCTGCTAGGTAGCCTCTTTTTCAAGTAAATGCATTCAAATCTACATTTAAGGCTCTGGTACATGACGCTTCTCCATCAACTTAAAGCCGACTTGCATATATTAAATTAGCTGTTACAACCTTCCACATAACATCTGTTTTACGTTATAGTTTCTGAATTCATACAGAGCAAGTGTCAAGTCCTTCTATATTTTCCTCCCGTTAAGCTCCACATACACATGGATGACTAGGTGTTAGGGCCTGCAATGGATTCCCTCTCCTACATCCAAAAACCTACCATGGCACAATAAGGTAGATGTCAGGTCCTAATGTGTATCTATTTCTCAAGAGCTGCAAACCTCATAACCAGATATGTTCCAGCTCCTACTAGGTACCAACTTTTCTATAACAAAAACACATAGGAAGAGATGCTAATTAACATATAGCATGCTACCTTAATTATGATTTCTACTGCCAAGAAGATACACCATTACTGCTTGAAAGGAAACCATTTAATTGGATGGTTTACAGGACCAGATGTTTAGTCTAGTATCATCATGCCAAGACCTGGTGGCATGAGGACAGACAAGGTGCTGAAGAAGGAGCTGAGAGTAGGTAAGTGTCACATCTACATCCTGCATCCACTGGAAGTAGTGTAGACACTGAGCATGCCATAAGCACATATGTGACATAAAAGCCACATCTATAATGACACACTTCCTCCAACTTGAGCACACCTACTCCAACAAAGCCATGCATCTGCTACTAATTGTGGTATTGTACGCAATGCTAGGTTCACATACAGAGATTCATGCAATGGCTTCTATATGCCATCATTCGTGGATACCCCTAACATAACACTCCTAAGTGGTTTCCTCTGTTGGGGAGGGAGAATCCATAATGCCTGTTTTTTTTTCCAACTGTGGACACTTAAGCCACTAGTCTGTAGCAGAAGCCAACAATTTCTACTATTTGCTGAGGCTGGAACATGATCGTCTTTTCAAATTACTTCTTATCCAGCTTCCTGTTTTCCATAGTTTAGTTCACTGTCTGTACTTGGAAGTTCTGTAATTTACTCAGTAGATAGGGCTTGCATAAAACTCACAGTTACAGCAGCCTCTGCTTTACTAGAATTGGGATTGAATGTGTACAACATTACAGCAAGTTCTAAGATTTTAATTCCTATTCACAACTTGAAACTTAACTGGATGGGTCTTGCCCTTGGGTGACCACTCCCTTTATCCAATGCCTTAATGTTTTTATCTTCTTAAATAGAGGTTTTAACTCCAGTTTACTTACTGGTGCTCTTGATCTACATAAATTCTTTTCCAGCAAGTATTTTTCTTGCTCAGATTGCTCCTTTTCATCACAAATTGTCATTAGACTTTTGACTGATATTGGCATGGCTGAGTCAATACTAGACTGTTCTGAGATTTCTTTTGCCAAGGGATTACTCCTAATCCCCACAGTTTAGTCTCAGGTAGAATCTTCAGTCAGGAGCAAACAGCATGCATGGTCCTCACCAAAATATCACCAGAATTATCTCTAGGCCACATATTCATATTCTTCTTCTCTGAAACCTCTTGATCCAGGCACCACACAGATTAAATCAAACTCAGCACCACTGTCTTTCTTGCTTCTCCTAGTATGGCCCATAAGCAGCACTTAAAAGTTTTCAAGTGCTAGGTCTATATTCTTTCAAGCAAATGCAGGATCTGGCTCTCATATCAAGGTCAATAGTAGCCCGGAACTCATTGGCACAAGAAGTGTTTCTAAATACAACACTATTAGTACACACACATACATCAAGAATTAACAAATTGAACCTCATGCAACTGAGAAGTCTTATCCCAGCAAAGGACATGGTTATTCGGACAATTTGGATACTATAGATTGGTTCAAGCTTTTCCCTAACTACAGATACAACAAAAGGATAATATTCAAATATACAAAGAATTCAATAACTAGATATCATAAAAACAATATACCACAAAAATGAGGAACACCCTCAACTGAGAATTTTCAAGAGGAAACACAAATGAATGTGAAATACTAAAGGAAATGTTCTGCAGTCCTGCATGATTAGTGGATACTCAGATGTAACTATGGGAGCCTCTTATAGAAAATAAATGGGAAACAAACACCTGTTTACTTCAGTCCTGGCTTGTCTCAGTCTGTCATGGTTACCGAAGTATGTTAAGACATGAGGAATTGTTGAAAACTCAGTCAGTCAAAATGTTCCTTTTTACATGGAAATGATAGGTCACTGGCCACAGATTGTTCTCTCCTGATTTTCTATTTAAAATGTTTTATACATCCATACATGTAAGACTGCATGCCAGTGCGTGTGTGTGTGTGTGTGTGTGTGTGTGTGTGTGTGTGTGTGTGTGTGTGTATTTTGCACATACAGGAGCATGTGTGAGTGTGTGAGTGAGGACACATACATGCATTCCTATGTATGAGTGAGAATATGCTTGCTTACTTGTTTTTGACTTGCATGTGTGTATGTTGTACCATGTGCAGACAGGAGGCTCAGTTGTCCTTATCCTCTGCAATGTGTCATGGGAAGGAACACAGTGCAATGGGGCATGCTGGTACATCATTCTCTCAGTGCATGAAACTTCCATGCAAATAGAGCTAATAGAGCAAAAATGGTATCTACATGGCAATATCAGCCAGGAGATGCCCCAGGATCCATTGTGCTGTCTCTGCCTCATACTGTCTTTGAATTAGGCATGAGGCTAACTCCTGAATAAACTGCTAAACTCTAGAATTGTATGAGGATACATGAGGATCCTCTCTGGACTTGGCCTTGGACCTGGTACAGCATCAGGAGAAATGCATATTTCACTATGACCTTCCTTGCAAATCAAATCCAAAACACATAAAAAGATCATTCACCATGATCAAGTAGGCTTCATCCCAAAGGTGGATGGATGTTTCAATACACATAAATCAATAGATGTGACCTATGAAAGACACAATCACATGATCTTCTCATTAGGTGCAGAAAAGACCTTTGACAGCATCCAACCTTCTTCATGGTAAAAGTAATGAAGAGATTAAGGATACAGGGGACATACATAAACAGATTAAAGACAGGTTACAGCAAGCCCAAAACCAACAACAACATAAATGGAGAGACATTCAAAACAAGTCTATTAAAATCAGTAACAAGGTTTTCTACTCTGGCCATACCTCTTCAATATAATAGGATACAAAGTATCTTCATTTGTAGATGATATCAGTATACAAAACTGACTCTACAAATTCCACTAGGAAACTACTACAGGTAATAAACACTTTCAACAAAGAATCTGTATATAAATTAACTTTACAACTTCGATAGCCCTCTTATTTAAAATTGAAACACCAATTGAGAAAATAAAGTGAGGGAAATAGTACCATTTACAACAGCCTCAAATAATATAAAGTATCTTGGGGTAAAACTAACCAAGCCAGTGAAAGGCGTGTATGATAAACAAAACAAACCTTAAAGACATTGAAGATATCAGAAGATGGGATGCTCTTCCAAGCTCATGGATCAGTAGGAAAAACTGGTCATCCTACCAAAAGCAATCTGCAAATTCAATACAACTCCCACCAAAAGTCCAAAAGTCCAAAAAAATTTTTCACAGATCTTAAAAGGATAATTTTCAGCTTTATATGGAAGCACGAAATATCTAGCATTGCTGAAAGAATCCTGAATAATAAAATAACTTTGAGAGATATCACTATGTTTTATTTTAAGTTCTATTACAGAGTTAGTCATAAAAGCTGCATGGTATGGCCCCCAAAATATGCTAATCAATGTAATCCAATTGAAGGCAAAGACATAGAGCCACACGCCTATAGACACCCAATTATTGATAAAGATACTGGAAACACACTCTAGAAATTAGACAGCAGCTTTAGCTCACAGTACTAGTGAAACTGGATGGCTTTGGGCAATGGTGGCACAGGCCTTTAATCCAATCACTCAGGAGGCAGAGGCAGGCGGATCTCTGTGAGTTCGAGGCCAGACTGGTCTCTAGAGAGAGTGCGAGGATAGGCTCCAAAGCTGCACAGAGAAACCCTGTCTCGAAAAGTCAACAAACAAAAAAAAAATGAAAGAAAGAAACCAGAAATACACTCTAGAAATTAAACAGCAACTTTAGGAAACCATACTCATCAAGCTGGATCGTTTTGGGCAGTGGTGGCACACGCCTTTAATCCCAGCATTCAAGAGGGTAAAGCAGGTCTGTATGTGTTAGAGGTCAACCTTGTCTACAAAGCAAGTTCCATGACAGCTTCCAAAGCTACACAGAGAAACCCTTCTTGAAAAATAAAAATAAAAACAAAAACAAAAACAAACTGGATGGCTGAATGTAGAAAAATACAAATAAATCCGTATTTATCAACCTGCACAAAACACAACTTGAAATAGATAAAACAAAAACAAAACATAAAACCAGGTCCACAGAAACTGATAGAAGAGAAAATAGAGACTAGCCTGGAATCACGGGCACAGGAAAACTTTCTGAACACAACACCCTTAGCACACAGACTAAGATCAACAATGAATGAACTGGGCCACGTGAAACTGAGAAGTGTCAGCATGGCCAATGACACTGTCAATCAAAGTGTCACCCTACAGAATGGGATAAGGTTTTCCCTAACTTCATATAAAATAGAGGGATGATTTTCACCATATATACAGAACTCAATAACTAGTTATGAACCAAAACAATAATCTACCTAAAAATTGGGAACAAGCTAAACAAGGAATTTTCAAAAAAAGGAAACTCAAATGAATTGAAAATTAAATTAAATTAAGCAATTAAAAATAGTTATGAAGTCCTGCATGCCTGGAGGAAGCCCCAAGTTGGCTGACCAACTCTGGTGCCATTAGGACCTAGATCCAGTGATGAGTTGGTCCTGCAGAACCAAAAATCCTCCCTAAATAGGGAAAGCCCTACTTCCATCTGCCAACCCCAATTTTGGGACTGTTGTGGCTTCTGTCAGCACTGCTTGCCCTGCTGAGAGACCCATGGAATTGGGTTGGGGGTAGGAGAGGGACAGTGCTGCTATCTGCAGGCTCCTAGATGAATAAAGGTAGAGGCTAGCAAGTCTTGGTCTACAACAAGGGAACAGAGGTGGCAGGCTGCCTGGAACTCACAGGGAATATTCCACACTCTCCCCAACCCTGCTTAGCCATTAGATGACCCTGATCTGGACAACATCAAGATAGCCAAGATGAATCCCAGTGAAGGTCCAGTGTTTATGGTCAAAATAAATGAGAAAAATATGAGGTGTTAGCTCACACCTTTAACCCCAACATTCTGTAAGCAGGGCCACATAGATCTCTGTGAGTTCAAGTCCAACCTGGATTACAAATGGATATCCAGAATAACCAGATCTGAAACACAGGGAAATCCTTTTTGGAAAAACCAAAGGACAAAAATAAACAAAAACAAAACCAGTCCAATGACTAATTGCATTGAATATTTTTATGTAAATCTCATTGGGCAGAATAATATACTGTGTAACACACTGCATTTTTCCAATGTCATTAAGAGAGAAGAAATGAAGAAGGTTAGACTCCTTAACCTCAAAGACAAGCCCAGTGATGGAATTCTGCCTCTGCAATGGCAACATTTGGTTGTCCACTTGACATCCTAGTGAACTAC
The DNA here is from genome assembly GCF_003668045.3 of Cricetulus griseus. Lineage (NCBI taxonomy): Eukaryota > Metazoa > Chordata > Mammalia > Rodentia > Cricetidae > Cricetulus > Cricetulus griseus. Next base: position 3,355,477 of record NW_023276807.1, read on the forward strand.
AACTCAGACATGGAGGGCACTCCTGTGAGAGATTATTTTTAATTGGTATGTTCTGAATCAAGAGGAGGGAAATAGAACTACTATGAGGATCTAGAGGTGGGAAGACACACGCCTTTAATCTGGATCTTGAGGCCAGAAGACACACCTTCTTTATGGCCACGCCTTCTGCTGGATAACTATATAAGGACTTTGATGCTGGCTTTTGTTCATTTTCCCCTTGCCCTTGCCTAGTTGGCAAGTCCATTCCTTCACTGGAATTACAGACTATTTCTTTCAGGTTACAGCATATATATACAGAAGATCAGCGAAGAGATCCAGCCTCGTGGATTGAGCAACTCCTAGATTTTTGGACTTTAAGTTCATGGCAAGCCATTTTTGGATTATTTGGACTGCAGCCTGTAAGTTATTCCAATAAAGTCCAGAAAGACAGAGATTGGGGTGGGCTAATTGAATCATTGTATGAGAGTTTGTTGGCTGTAACATACTTCTTTCTCTTGGGTGGTTCTAGCCCCACAAGCAGCTGGCCTTGACAGGTACCCCATGACATTTCCAACACTCAGGGTATCCTAGGCCATCCAGGCTTCACATACACAGCTTCATGCAATAGGCTCTATATGCCTCCATCTAGGGATACCCCTAACATATGCCTGGCCCAAACAGCTTTCCTAAGTTGGGGAGGCAGATTCCATAATGCCTTTCTTCTACCATTTGCTCTAAAGTCAGAACCATGTAGCTCAAGATTCCATGTTCTGCTGCTTGCTAAGGCTGGAACATTGCCCTCTTGTTTAATTGCATCTTAACCAGCTTTCTTTTTGTAGGTTTGCTAGATCAATTTTATTTTCTATTAATTATTTAAAAATTTCTAAACCTGATGACAGATAACAGTTTGTCCTCTCCCATCCTCTCCTCCCAGTACATCACCCTAACTTCCCCTCTCTACCCTTCACTTCCATTCTTTCTCCTTTCTCTTGAGAAAAGTGTCAGCTCCCATGAATATCATTTAGCCATGGCATACCTAGTTACGGTGTGTTTAGGCACCTCCTCTCTTATTAGGCTTGACAAGGCAATGCAGTAGGGGAAAAGGGTCCAAGAAGCAAGCAACAGAGTCAGACCTCCCACTGTTAGGAGTCCCACAAGAAGATCAAGCTACACAACAGTAACATATGTGCATAAGGGCCTATGTCAGTCCCATGCAAGTTTTCTGGTTGGCAGCTTTCTGTTCTTCATGATTTCCTTCGATGCCTGTACTTTGCTTTCTGGAATTGGCTCTGTAGACAGGACTTGCCTAAAACTGAGAGATCCACCTGCCATTGTCTTACTAGAAGTTCCAATTAGTGGCATTCACACTACAGGAGGCTCTAAGATTTTGTTTTAATTCCTTTTCTCAAGTTGGAAGCTTAACTGTGTGGTATCTTGCAGGGAGTTCACCAATCCCTTCCATTTCTTAACCTGTTTATTGCCTTAAACACACTATTTAACTGTAGTCCCCTTACTGGTGCTCCTTATCTACTCAAACGTTTCTACATCATGTATTTCTTCTTGCTGTATTAAACAGATTAACTAGACATCACCCATGCCCAATGTGATCACAGGGTTTGATCATGTTCTCCTGAACTATTTCACTCCTTCAAGCATAGCTTTGTGATTGATGGGATGAGTTTAGAAAAGCTCAGTTTCCTCCTTCCTCATGACCCAGAGAATACAAAATATGTCTGGTTTCTGCTTGTGGACATGCTTTGTGTCATGAAAACTATATCTGGCTCTAGCTAATTTCATATTTACACAGAGGTTCAATAGTCACTGTGCTTACTGTGGTCTCTAACCCAGAGATTCCTTATATACTATGTTAGTGTTCAAATTTTTTACTCTGAAGTATACTCTTGTCCTAGGGCGGGGCCATTTTGATCCTGAATGAAGGGATATGTAGTGTGTTGCTAGGTTGGTTCTGAAGTATTAATGATTTTCTCATCTCTATTGATTGCAGAAAGGAGTTTTTACTTTATTTATGTGATTATTTGCTTGGGGGCTCAGGGTAATACTGGCACAGGGATCAGTTTGGAGACATTCCTTTCCCTTTCAAGAAGTATTTTTTATAACCTTGGTGTTTGTCTTAGGGTTTCTATTGCTGCAACAAAACAGCATGACCAACAAGAAAGTTCAGAAGGAATGGGTTCATTCAGCTTACACTTCTCCTCTAAAGACAGTCAGGATGGGAACTCAAACAAAACAGATTCCTTGAGGCAGGAGATGATGCAGAATTAACAGAAGGGTGATGCTTACTGGCTTGATCAGTCTGTTTTAATACAGAATCCCAAGCGCCAAATCCAAGTACAGACCCTATCACAATGGACTGTGTCTTCCTGCATTGATGACTAATTGGTAAAATGCCTAACATCTGTATCTCATGGAGGCATTTCCTCAACTGAAGTCCATTCCTCTCTGACTCTAGCTTGTGTTAGGATGGAAAACAAATGCCTTCAATACAGTGTTCATCCTTCTCCAAAGTTTTAATAGATTCAGCGAATCCAAGAGGCCTGGGCTCTACCTGCTTTGCAGACATTTTTGTTACCAGCCACGAGTTACGATAAATCTTTCTGCCAAAAGCCTCCTGAGCCCCACTGCCAGGTGTGAGCTTTATGCCAGCAGCCTGCCCGTGTTAGGTCCAAATGAACACACAGAAACTTGTATTAGGTTCAAAGCTGCTTGGCCAATGACTAGGATTCCTCATCTGTTAACTCAGTCTTAATTATCATAAATCTATATATTTTATAAGACTTATCTTATCCAATGCCTTATTGGCGTCCCTCCTTGCTGGTGGATCACATTGTGCCACTGGAGCAGGAGCAGAGGGGAAAGGGGGCCCTTCCTGTTTCTCCTTCTCTTAAATATGTGTCTCCTTGCTATGTCACTTCCTGCCTAGATCAGCACTTCTCTACGACATTTCCCAGACTCCTCTGTGACTTCTAGTCCCGTCTAACTTGCTCTCTCATTAGCCAAACAGTATTTTATTTAACAATCAATAAGAAAAACATACACAGTAGGACATTCCCCATCAGTCATGCTTGTGACTCTCATGTTTCAGTGATTTTTTTTCTTTTATCTGATTTCAATACTCACACACGTCTAGAAATTCATTTCATATTTTCAAATTTCCTATGGTATACATGTTGAACCATCCTTGAAAGATCACCTGGTTTATAATTTGGTTAGGACTTCACCTTTCTTTACCTATTATTTAATTTGTATCTTATGTCTCCTGATCAGTTTAGGCTGGGGTTTTTCATTCTGATACATTCTTGAAAATAACCTCATGTGTTCTGGAGAAATAGCACAGAGTTTAAGAGCACTGGTTGCTCTTACAGAGGACCTGAGTTCAATTCCAAGCAATCACAGGGTGGCTCACAGCCATCTATACCGAGATCTGGTGCCCCCCTTTGGCATGCAGGCATTCACAAAGGAAAAACACTGCATACATAATAAATAAATAACACCTCAAAAAATAACCTCACCATTGTTTTTGATATCCCGGTATTTCATTTCCATGTACACTTCAGGTATTCTATCTTTGATCTTTTCAGTAATTTTTGATCAAGTCCTGGGAAATTGGGTTTTCCAGTAATTGGATGCCATTGAAGTACTTCATTAAGTTGTTTGAGCTGTCTGAGATTTCATGGTAGAGATAGTAGTAAACCTCCATCCTAAAATTGCTTTAATTTTTGTTTCTAGCATTATGTTCCCATGAAATTGCCAACAAGATAAAAGTGGTTGAAATTGAGGCAAACATCATGGCCAGCCCCTTGGAAGACTACATAATGGAAAATGATTTCAGACTCTTAAAATCTCTAGGCTGTGGTGCATTTGGGGAAGTGAGGCTTGCCTGCCATCTTCCCACACATACACAGGTTGCTGTCAAGATGATTGCAAAAAAGCAAAATAGTCTGGCTCACAATGTCCCTGAAGTAGAGATCCTTCAGTTTTTGGAACACAGAAATATAGTTCGATTTTTTCACTCCATTGACACACTGCAAAAAAACTTATGTGGTCATGGAGTATGTAGAAGGACAGGATCTGGAGATATTCATTAGGGACATTGACTATCTACAGGAGGAGGAAGCTAGACCAATATTCCAACAGGTTGTGACAGCAGTACACTTTCTCCATGAAAGACTCATTGCTCATAGTGATATAAAACTGGAGAATATCCTTATTGATGGAGCTGGAAACATCAAACTTTGTGACTTTGGAATGGCCACTCGGCTCACAGAGGGGGAGATGTTGACGAAGGTCTGTGGCACCTTGCTCTATATGGCTCCAGAGATGTTGGCAGGGGAACCCTATGATGGGCTGGCAGTTGACATGTGGAGCTTGGGAGTTGTCCTATATGTACTAGTCACTGGGAAATTCCCATATGAAGAAACCACATGTCCCACTTTGTCCAGGCTCATCACTACTACAAATTATCCCACTCCCTACTACCTGTCAAAACCCTGTCTTATCACCATTGCACAGTTACTCATGGTCCCCAGCCAACACCGGATAACAATCTGTCAGCACCTGGAAAGAAGATGGCTGGGTCACATTGAAGAGCATGGAGAACCTGCAAGTAAAGAAATCCATCTCAGGGTTGTAGAGACTATGTGCACCATAGGCTATACCTGTGAAGAGATTGTGTCATCCTTAAGACACAGGCAACAAAATAATAAAGTAAGAGCAACATACAATATTCTAAAACACAAGTTGACCTGTGAGGACAGTCATCATCAAAATGAGAAGCCCTGGTTAATCAGCAGCCCTGTTCATGTTCTTCTCCCCTTGAAGAGAAGAGCCAGTGAACTAGCCTTTCCAACCTTTAGAGAAGCTGGAAACGGTGACTTTCAGGAGGTGGATATGGAAGGAACAAGAAAGAAGCCGAAGCTATATCAGGATCAACAAATCCGCCTACATGGAACTGATACCCAGATCAGATAAAATCATCCCAGAAGGAGGCGTCCCGATGGCTAATGTCTTTACCAATGCCACTGTGCACATTGCAGTCTATCAACACCAAATCCAGTAGATTCCGTGTGACAAGTTCCACAGACTGAGGGGATGACTTCAAAAGAAGGCAATCTTCTGGAACTGGTGGTGAAAATCTTTGGCCAGAGAAAAATATGAGACTTGGATTATTATGGTAATTTCAGTTTGTTCTATTCCTTTTTTGATATAGCAAAATGTTCCTGAAATATTCCTACGTTGACATTTCAAGCAAGAGTTATAGAGAAGACAGTATCCCCTGAGATATGCTCACTAGCCATGACCCCATCTCTAGAAAAAGGGTGCTTTCCAAATCATTCATGTCATTCACATAAGCACAATAGTAAAAACTTTCCCATAAATAAAATTTAACATGGCTTTGTTTGTGTAACCAAGAGTGGGCTTAAGTATTTGGTAAAGAAAGCTTTTATAAGAAAGTTGAAATAGCTCAATATTTCAAAAACTCACAAGAATTGGGTAATAGATGTTAAACAATAACTAACCATAAAAATTTATTAATTTGATTTAAGAAATACTCAGTTAGCCTTGAATGATCCCATGTTTTTATTAACCAATGATGCTTCTGTATTTTGGTTAACACAGGATGATTTATGGTTTGGGTTTTTCATTACTGTACCAAGTAACAATAATATCAGCTGTTTGTTTTTGCTTCACAAAAACATCCCCTGAGGAAAAAAAAAATCTGTATTAAAAACCTTGCTGGAGAACTGCAAAATATACTCCGATTCAAACTGTCTAAGTGTTTGTTTCTGCTTGTCATTGCCCTATCCTTACCCACCTAGTCTTTAAGGAGCCAGAATCCCAGGGACTCCCATATCTGTCTGGGGTAGAACGTGGCAGCACTCAACATGAATTCTCTGGACAGGCTGCCAGGTGATCTCTCCTCATATGAGTCAACCCTGGAAGGAACACCCACCAGGTTTCTGAACATGGACTTCTCCAGAGAGCCATCATCCAGGGGGCAAACATGCCCAATGACCACTACCAGTTTGGACCCACAACCTCTGGATAGAGGCCATTCAGGGCCTGGAACCCAATGAGCAAGCAAATGTCCCATGCACTGAGGGCACTGTGATTTGCTCCTCAACACTGCATGATGAGTCCTGGATCCTCATGTAAGCTGAAAAGAAAAGAGAGGACAGTGCAGTCCATAAGAGACCCATTTGATTTGGCCACCCAAACCTTCTCCTCCATTGTATTTTGACTATGTTATTTTAATAAATATCCTATTTAAATGACAAATACACCCTTTCTGAGTGCACCTGCTTTGTATCTCTCCCCTATTTTCAAATCCACACACAAAACCACACACAGGAATACATGGACACATACATCATTTTCTCCGAGCTTTCTAGCTATACAACCATGACTTCTAAGCCTTCCACATTGGTGTAGTACCATATCCTTTACTAGAAAAGCTCCACATATACATATAAGGCAATTTGTCAGGTGTTGCTAGGCATTCCCTTCCCTACTGACAATTCAACACGGACATTTCCTCTCTTCTCTCTGTATCTCACTTCCTTTACATACACACACACACACACACACACACACACACACACACACACACACACACACACACACAATGCTAGGTGACAGTGCCTATTCCTCATGCCATGCCTTACAGAGAGAATACCTTATGTACTATAGTTCACTGTCCCTGGTAAGGAGACTCTCTCCTCCAATAAATGATGTCCGCATGCAGACAAATCTACATATCATGTCCTGTTACATAACCTGTCTCCACCAACTTAAAGGCCACTTGTATACCTCAAATTCATTGTTACAACCTACCACACAACCCCTAATCTATGTATTTCTACATGGCCTTATCTTACTGGAGAATGCCTGGCACGTTGTATCCTCTCAGTCTCCACGTGGTGGTTCTCTCTGCCTATGTTTGCCAGAATTCTCCTTGTCTCCTAGTCCCACCTATCTTCCTGCCTCTACTGGATATTGCCCAACAGTGTTTTATTCACCAACCAATAAGAGAAACATATAGATAAGGACGTCCCTCATCAGTGTTTATCAGCTGTAGGCATTCCCTGGTAGAATTTGTGGAATCATTTATTTATAATATCATGTCTTCTGCAAATAGTGAAAATTTGACTTCTTCCTTTGTAATTTGATACCCTGTGTTCTCCATTTGTTGTCTTATTATTGCTCTAGCCAGAACTATGAGTACTATACAAAATAAATATATAAAAATTAGACAGATTTGTCTTGTTTCTGGTTTTAGTGGAATTGCTTTAAATGACTCTCCATGTAATTTGATGTTGGCTGTTGGCTTGCTGAATATTGCTCATATTATGTTTACGTATGTGCTTTGTAGCCCTGATCTCTCCTGACCTTTATCATCATGGGGTATTGGATTTTGTCAAAGTCTTTTTCAGCAACTAATGAGTTTAAGTTTATCACATGGTATTTTTTCTTCAGTTTAAGTCTGGTTTTGTCATGGAATATTTTTTTTCTCCATAGTGATAAAAAGTTTTACTGGGTACAGTAGTCTGGGTTGGCATCCATGTTCCCTAAGTTGGGTGTGATTCTGATAGTACTGCATTTATGTGTTACTTGGCCTTTTTCCTTTGCTGCTCTTAATATTTTCTCTTTATTCTCACGGTGTTTTATTATGTGTCGAGGGACTTTTTGTGGTCCAGTCTGTTTGGTGTTCTGTAAGCTTATTGTACTTTCATAGGCATAACCTTATGTTGGTTGGGGAAATTTTCTTCTATGATTTTGTTAAATATGTTTTCGGTACATTTGAGCTGTATTTCTTCACCTTCTTTTATACCTATTTTTCTTAGGTTCAGCCAAATGGGAAGCCATGGTTACACAGCAGCCCTGTAGGTGGTCTTCACCCCATTCTTTCCTTGAAGAGGGCAACCAGTGTGCCAGCCTTTCCATCCTTTAAAATCTGGGGAGGGTGACTTTCAGGAGGATGGTGTAGAAGGAAGAGCCAAGAGATGCCAAAGCTATAACCTGCTTATCAAATAGTCCTGCTTGGAGCTGATGCCATGTTCAGATGAAGCAGTCCCTGAAGGAATTGTCCTGAAGGTTAATGGCAATCACAGGGCTACCAGCGACACTGCCAACAACTTGAATTCTGTGGACAGCCTGCCTGGTCATCTCCTCTCATGTGAATCAGTTCTGGATGGAACCCCTAACAGGACTCTGAACAGGGAATTCTCCACAGAGCAACCATCCTTGGTACCCAACATGCACAATGACCAGCCCCGGGTTGGACCTACAACCTCTGGATAAGGTAGTGAATTTCCCATGCACAGTGAGCACTGTGTTTTGTTTGTGGAGCACTTCATCGTGAGTCCTCAACCCTCATGTAAGCTACAAAGAAAAGAGAAGGCAGTGTAGTCCATAAGAGACCCATTTGCTTTCAACAACCAAGAAGTTCTCTTCCATTGTATTTTGACTATGTTATTTCAATAAATAACCCTTTGAAAATGACAAGAAAGAATCCACAAGAAGGACACCAGCTAAGAACCTAGCAATAATGTAGGGGATACCTGAACTGTTCTACCCTTGTAATCAGATTAATGAATACCCCAACAATCATCATAGAGCCTTCATCTATTAATTGATAGAGCCAGATGCAGAGATCCACAAGCAAGCACCAGGTCAAGCTCCAGGTATCCAGTCCAAGAGGAAGTAGGCAATATATGAGCCAGTTATTTCAAGATCATGATGGAGAAATCTACACAGACAACTGAACCAACCAAGCTAGAGGAAACTACTGAACTCTAGAGTAACAGCTTATCTGACTCCAGGGATCCAAACTAGGCCTTCTGTATGTGGGAAACAGTTGGGAAACTTGGACAATCTCTGCATCCCTGGCAATGGGACCAGGATCTAACCTTGATAGATGAGCTAGCTTGTTGAGCCCATTCCCTGTAGTGAGATGCCATGCTCAGCCTTAATGCATGGGAGAGGTCCTTGGTACTGCTCCAACTTAATGTGCCAGACTTTGTTGACTCCTTGTGTGAGCTCTTTCCCCAGAGGAAGAGTGGATGGGGGCAGACAAGGGGGTCAGGGAAGAGGTGGGAAGGAGGAAGAACTAATTTGGAATGTAAAATGAAAATCAAAACAATAAACAAGTTATAAAATATAGCAGCATTCTAGGACAATGTCTTTTTTTAATTTTATTTGTTTATTTGTATACAACATTCTGCTTCCATGTATGTCTGCACACCAGACGAGGGCAACAGATCTTGTTACGGATGGTTGTGAGCCACCATGTGGTTGCTGGGAATTGAACTCAGGACCTCTGGAAGAGCAGTTGGTGCTCTTAACCACTGAGCCATCTCTCCTTCCCCATGGTCCTTCACAAGGAGAGAGGTTTTTTTTGTTTGTTTGTTTTTGATTTTTGAGACAGGGTTTTTCTGTGTAGCTATGATGCCTATCCTCACAGTCACTCTGGAGACCAGGCTGACCTCGAACTCAGAGATCTACCTGCCTCTACCTCCCAAGTGCTGGCTTAATGGAGAGTGCCACCAATGCCTGGGTCTAGGACAATGTCTTAATACACATCTCCAGCATGGGATCCTGCCTCCATGTCTAATCTGGCATCATATCTGCTATCCCACATAGAAACCAGAACTATGTTTCTCCATGAAGCACATACCTAATTCATGAACAGCTAAACCATGAGCCCCAAGACCAATAAATGCAATAAAAGTATGTTAGAAAGAATTTACCAGCAAACTACACATAAATGACTAAGCCCCATTACAAACACAGATGTAATATGAGAAAGCCAAGACAACTTGGTGTCTCTCCAAATGACCAATCCCATAATGGTCATCTGTAAGAGCCACTGAAACCACATTAGAGATAAAGTATTTGAATGAATGATTGTTGATATGTTTAGATAACACAAAATGGCATGAAAAACTCATGAAGCCAGCAGGGCAGTGGGTGATGTGACTTTGATCCCAGCACTCTGGAAGCAGAGGCAGGTGGGTTTCTGTGAGTTCCAGGCCAGCCTGGAATGAAGAGTGTGTTCCAGAGTAGCCTCCAAACCTGTAGAGAAACCCTGTATAAAAGAAAAAACAAAACAGAAAATAAATCCCACCAAGAAGAAAAAGAAAACAAAACAAAAAACCTCATATGCCTCAGGAGATACTGTCCCTTTGTAAAACCATTGTGCTATTTGTTACATTGTAAATAGGGGAATAGGGGAAAGTACAAATTGTATGGATTATTGGGTTATCAGAAGCACAGATGATAATGTAATAATCTTTACTTAGTTGAGTTGAAGATATACAATCTCAGAGCTGTTATTTCCAACATGGAATACCAGAGTCCTGGTGTAATAAAAACATGCCTTTTCATTTGTTAGTTTTTCTGGGTGTCACGGAGGTATATGCATCCCCAGCTCTAAACATCACCTTTAAAAATAACCTATTACTTGATTTACTTTGAGTAGTGGTGTTTTGACTATGAGTAGTTATGGAATGCTTGTAGAGGTGTGCACCTCACATGTGCACTGTGTGCATTGGATAGAAGAGCATGGCAGATACCCTGACATATTTAGGACAATTGTGTGTCTTAATGAGTTTAGACCTAGATGGAAAGAAGTGTAGACATAGATTTTAATACCTGTGCTGTATACTTTAAACCAACTTGGCACAAATAAGAGTCACCTGATAAGAGGGAACCTCATTTGAGGAATGGGCCCCATCAGACTGATTTATAAGCATGCTTTGAGGCATTTTCTAGATTGATAAGTTTCAAAGTCATGCTGGCCATATCAGGCCAGCCTGTAAACCCTCATTTTCCTTACTGTTACTGATAGAGGAGAGGTCTATAGCTAGTCTTTCCCTGTCCCACCAGCCAATTCCCAATCATGATATGAAGACTTATCAATTATGAAAGCTTGGCTGATAGCTTCGGGTTATTCCTAACTAGTCCTTATAACTTAAATTAACCCTTATCTTTAACCTATGTTCTTTTATGTGGGTCAGTTAACTTTGATTTGTAATGTCCATGCTATTGGTTCTGTGTCCTGGTGTCCTTGCTCTTCTTCCCAGCATGCTCTGTGCCTGGAAGTTCTGCCTAGCTCTTGACCATTCAGCTTTTAATTAAAACATCCAGAGTGAGTGACATAACTTCACAGTGTACAAAAAGATTTTTCCCTACAGAGGGCCCAAATTGACTGTTCTTAATCCTCATGAATAAGAGCCAGGTGATTCAGCTGGGAAGCCTGTCAGTGGAGCCAATGATAAGCCTTGCATTCCTGGACTGCACAGCTTTCTCTGCTGGATACATCTACAGAGCTTCATGGACTGAGCTTGGGACAGACCTGCAGACAGTATCATCTCTCCATTCTCAGCACTCCCTAAACCTTCACAGAGAACCAGAAGAACACCCAAAGGATTGGAGATAGGAACACAAGATGTCACCATTTCCCTCTTTAGATGTACCATCCCAGGTTACTAGGTAGCTTCAGGAGCTGAGAAGTAAACAATGTCCTTGATTGCCACTTCTAGCATCATTTTATAAGCACACCCCTTTGCTAATTGAACCCTTCTATACACCAAAGTCTAATTGGCAGTGCTTCTGACTCCATCTCTCTACATCCATGCCAGGCTTCAGCAGCCCTGTTCCTGTTCTTCTCCCCTTGAAGAGAAGAGCCAGTGAACCAGCCTTTCCAACCTTTAGAGAAGCTAGAAATGGTGACTTTCAGGAGGTGGATATGGAAGGAAGAAGAAAGAAGCCAAAGCTATATCATAATCAACAAATAGGCCTGCATGGAACTGACATCCAGATCAGGTGAATTCATCCCAGAAGGAGGCGTCCTGATGGCTAATGTCATCACCAATTCCACTGTGGACATTGCAGTCCATCAATACCAAATCCAGTAGATTCCGTGTGACAAGTTCCACAGACTGAGGCAATAACTTCAAAAGAAGGCAATCTTCTGGAACTGGTGGTGAAACTCTTTGGCCAGAGAAAAATATTAGACTTTAATTCTTATGGTAATATCAGTTTGTTCTTCTATTCCTTTTTTTCAATTAGCAAAATGTCCCTGAAATGTTCCTACGTTGATATGTCAAGCAAGAGATATAGATAAGAAAGAATCCCCTGAGATGGGCTTACTAGCCATGACCCCATCTCTGGAAAAAAAGGGTGCTTTCCAAATCATTTATGTCATTCACATAAGCACAATAGTAAAATCTTTGTGTGTGTGTGTGTGTGTGTGTGTGTGTGTGTGTGTGTGTGTGTGTGTGTGTGTGTGTATCTAAAGGTATTCCCTTACCTACTGGCAATTAAACACGGACATTTCCTCTCTTTTCTCTGTATCTCACTTCCTTTAGACACACACACACACACACACACACACACACACACACACACACACACACAAAGAAAACATATACAGACAATGCTAGGTGACAGTGCCCATTCCTCATGCCCTGCCTTACATAGAGTGTACCTTATATACTATAGTTCACTTTCCCTGGTAAGGAGACTCTCTCCTCCAATAAATGATGTCAGCATGCAGACAAATAATGTTCCATGCCCTGTTACATAACCCTTCTCCACCAACTTAAAGCCCACTTGTATACCTCAAATTCGTTGTTACAACCTACCACACAACCCCTAATCTATGTATTTCTACATGGCCTTATCTTACTGGAGAATGCCTGGCACGTTGTATCCTCTCAGTCTCCAGGTGGTTGGTCTCTCTGCCTATGTTTGCCAGAATTCTCCTTGTCTCCTAGTCCCTCCTATCTTCCTGCCTCTACTGGATATTGCCCAGCAGTGTTTTATTCACCAACCAATAAGAGAAACATAAAGAGAAGGACGTCCCTCATCAGTGTTTATCAGTTGTAGGCGTTCCCTGGTAGAATTTGTGGAATCATTTATTTATAATATCATGTCTTCTGCAAATAGTGAAAATTTGACTTCTTCCTTTGTAATTTAATTCCCTGTGGTCTCCATTTGTTGTCCTATTATTGCTCTAGCAAGAACTGTGAGTACTACACAAAATAAATATAGAGAAATTGGACAGCCTTGTCTTGTTCCTGGTTTTAGTGGAATTGCTTTAAATTTCTCTCCATTTAATTTGATGTTGGCTGTTGGCTTGTTGAATATTGCTCATATTATATTTCTGTACGTTCTTTGTAGCCCTAATCTCTCCAAGACTTTTATCATCTTGGGGTATTGGATTTTGTCAAATTCTTTTTCAGCATCTAATGAGTTTATCATATGGTATTTTTCTTCAGTTTATCTATATGGTGGATTAAGTTGATAGATTTTCATATGTTAAACCATCCCTGCAACTCTGGGATGAAACCTACTTGATCATGGTGGATGATTTTCTTTTCTTTCTTTTTTTTTTTGATGTGGTCTTATATTCAGTAGGTCAGTATTTTATTGAGTATTTTCTAATCAAAGTTCCTGTGGGAAATTGGTCAGTACTTCTCTTTCTTAGTTGAGTCTTTGTGTTGTTTGGATATCAGGGTAAATGTATCCTCAAAAAAAAAGTTTGGCAATGTTCTTTCTGTTTCTATTGTGTGGAACATTTTGAAGAGTATAGATATTAGATCTTCTTTGAAATTCTGGTAGAGTTCTGAGCTGAAACCATCTGGCCCAGGACCTGTTTTTTTATTGGGGGGGTAATTTAGATGACTGCTTCTATTTCCTTAGGGGCTATAGGTCGATGACATTTATTTATCTACTCTTCATTTAATTTTAGTATGTGGTACCTATCCAGAAAATTGTCCATTTCTTTTAGATTTTCAGATTTTGTCAGATACAGGTTATTTAAGTTATTAATCATGACCTGATGATTCTTCAGATCTCCTCTGTTATGTCTTCACTCTCATTTCTGGTTTTGTTAATTTGGATATTCTCTTCTGCCTTTGGTTAGTTTAGATAAGGGTTTATCTATCTTGTTGATTTTCTTGAAGAACCAGCACTTTGTTTCATGGATTTTTTGTATTTTCTTTGTTTTTATTTCATTTATTTTAGCTCTCAATTTGATTATTTCCTGGTATCTTCTCCTCCTGGGTAAATTAGCTAATTTTTGTTCTACAGCTTTCAGATGTGCTGTTAAGTCACTAGTGTGATATTTCTCCCTAGATTCTGGTGGTGTCATATTGGTCTATCTGTTGTTTATTGCTTTCTTACTCTGTAGTCTTCCCATCCTTTCTTCCAGTGGGTGCAGGTGGGGTCTCTCCCTCTCTCAGGTGACAGCCACAGGGCAGGGGGCAGTGGATGGATAAGGGTGAGGTGTGTCCAGACTCAGGGTGGGTCTTCTGGTCTGGGCAGATCCACTCTTGTCTGGGGTGGGAGGGGGACTCAGGCAGAATTGAGAACAGTTTGATGGGAGAAGCTTGGGGCAGACCAGAGATGAGAATCACCTCAGGCTCAGGCAGCAGCCAGAGAACAGAGGGAGGAGGGCAGACAGGGGTGAGGTGTGTCCAGACTCAGGGTGGGCCTTCCAGACGGGGCAGGTCCACTCTGGGGGGGGGGTGCTCCAGAAGAATGGAACATTGGTTGATGGGGGAGGTTGAAGGCAAAACAGTGCCCAGAGTCACCTCAGACTTGGGCGTCAGCCAGAATATCCACACACAAATGTGTATCTGATCCTGCTAGGTAAAAACTTTCCTATTAGACAAGCACAAATAAACAGATGCTAACTAATATACAATATGCTATCATAGTTAGGGTTTCTATTGTTGTGAAGAGACACCACGACCACTTATGAAGAAAAACTTTGAATTGGGTGCCTTACTACTTCAGAGGGTTAGTATAGTATCATCATTACAAGACACTGTGGTATGCAGACAGACATTGTGGTGAAGAAGGAGCTGAGAATGAATGGATAAGGAGTTACATCTTGATCCTGCAGACGACTGAAGTGGTGTGAGACACTGGGCATGGCTTGAACACATATGTGACCTCAAAGCCCACATCCATAGTGTCACACTTCCTCCAAAAAGGCCTTACCCACTCCAACAAAGCCACGCCTCCTAATAATGCCACTCCCTAGGCAATTATGGGATCAGCTACATTACACCTACTGTAATTCCCCCCTGGACTCCATATGCTTGTAGCAATATCATATTGCAAAATTCATTTAGTCCAACCTCAAAGCCCCATATTCTATCACAGTCTCAGCAATGTTTGAAAGTGCAAAGCTCAAAGTATATTCCGAGGTACATCTTAATTGTAATCCCTATAAACTCAAAATCAAAAGTCAAATATCATACTTCCAACATATATTGGCACAGGATATATATTACTGTCCAAAATATAGTGAAGAATTACAAAGCAAATTTGAAAAACAGCTGGGCCAACTACAAACTCTGCATCTCCTCATCTGATGTAAAAATTCTCTTCAGATATCCAAATAATTTCACCTCTTTTTTTGCTGAAAACTACTTCTTTTTCCTCGGTTGGTTCTACTCCTGATATGCAGCTGTCCTTGGCAGGCATCCCATGCCATCTGCAACATCTTGGAGTAATCTAGGTAATCCTGGCTTCACATACATAGCTTCATGCAATGGACTCTACATGCCTACATTCACTGGTCTTACTGACATATGCCTGGCCCCAACAGCTTACCTAAGTCGAAGAGGGAGATTCCACAATGCCTTTCTTCTACCATGGACACTAAAGCCAGAACCATGGAGCTGAATCTGCCAAGTTCTGCTGCTTGCTTAGCCTGGGACAAGGCCCTCTTGTTTAATTGCATCTTAACCAGCTTTCTGTTTTCCATGGCTTCCTTCACTGCCTGAACTTGACTATTCTGGATTTTGCTCCATAGACTGGTCTTACCTAAGACTCAGAGATCCAGCTTCTGTCTTGCTAGAGTTGGGATTAAAGGTGTGCACCATTCCACCTGGCCCTAAACTATTCTTTATTTCCTTTTTACCTCAGGGAAATTTAACTGGGTGCGATCTTGCCTTGAGGCCACCACTCCCTTGATCCATGTCTTAAACTGTTTATCTCCTTACACAGGTTGTAACCCCAACCCACTTAATTGTTCTCCTGATCTACTCAAATTCTTCTACAGTGTGTATTTTTCTTGCTCAGTTTGCTCCTTTTTTTAATCATAAATCCTCATTAGGGTTACAACTAATATTGGCACTATATAGTCTATACTAGGCTGTTTTGGGATTTCTTCTGCCAAAGGGATTAACCCAAATCTCCTCAGTGTAGCCTCAGACATACTATTCAGATAAGGGGAAGCCACATTCTTCACCAAATATCACCACAATTATATCTAGGCCACATATTAATATTCTTGTCCTCTGATACCTTTTGATATAGTCACCAAACAGTTCAGACAAACTCAGCACCACTGTCTTCCTTGAATTTACCAGTATGGCCCATTAAGCAGCACTTAAAGTTTTCAACTGCTTTTCTAATCCATAGTCCCAAGGTCCATATTCCTTCAGACAAAACCATGGTCTGACCTCTCACAACAATACCCTGCCTGGTCCATAGTAACCTAGAACTCACTGACACAGGAAAATTTTCTGAACACAACACCGTTGATCATACCTAGATCAACAATTAATAAATTGGACCTCATGAAACTGAATAGCTCCTATACTGCAAAGGATACTGTCATTTACACAAAGTGGAAGTCTACTGATTGGAACAAGATTTTCACTAACTACACATCCAGCAGAAGGATAATATTCACAATATATAAAGAATTCAATCACTAGATGTCAAAAAAAATCCCAATGTCCCTCCTAAAAACTGTTGAAGAACCTAAACTCTGTGTTTGTGTGTGTGTGTGTGTGTGTGTGTGTGTGTGTGTGTGTGTGTGTGTGTGTGTTTTGATATTTAGAGACAGAGTTTCTCTTTGTATCTTTGAAGCCTAACCTGGCAATCCCTCTGGAGATCATGCTGGCCTCAAACTCACAGAGATCTATCTGCCTCTGTCTCTGGAGTGCTAGGATTAAAGAAATGCTCCACTAATACCCGCTGAGAATTTTCAAAAGAGGAAGCATAAATGAGTGATAACCACCTAAAGAATTGTTCTGCAGCCCTGCATGATTAATGGAAGCCCCAATCATACTGAGCAACTCAGGAGGAATCAGGGTCCAGATGCAGTGCTTTGAATCCATCTGCCCCACAACTACTCCATCTATAAGCTGCTGGAACACATGGAGGAGCTAGTCCCAAGGAACCAGATGTCCAATGTAAATAGTGCATTTCCCAGGTCCACCTGCCAGCCCCTGACTTGGGGATGTTGTGCCTTCAAACAGCATTGCTTGCCCTGCTGGAGACTCATTAGGTGTGGTATGTGGGTGTGGAGTTGGGGTGGATTGGGACAGTGGTGCTTCCTTCAGGCTACATGCATAGAGGTAGAGCCTGGCAAGTCTTGGAGAGGACATCAGCATGGACAGATATGTGGGTGGCAGCCTGGAACTCACATGCAACATTCCATAACCCCTCCAAGACCTGACTAGCCACAAGATCACCATGACTCTGGGCAACAGCAAGATATCCCAAATAAATTCCAGTGATGCTCTAGTATTTCTGTTCAAAACAAAAACTGTGGAGTAGTGGTGGCTCATGCCTTCAATCCCAGAATTCTTGAGGAAGAGACACCCAGATCTCTGTGAGTTCAAGGTCTATTTGAATTTCAAATAGAGCTCCAGGATAAGCAAAGCTAATAAACAGAAAGCATTTCTCAAAAAACAAAAAACAAACAAACAACAACAACAAAACTGTAGGAAGCCGGTTCCTGTATTATAATGCTGTCTGAAGACACCAAGGTGTGAATTACTTCACAGGCGCTGGGTAATCTCCATTCCTTTGATCTCTGCCTATCCCGTGGCTCATTTTTGCCTGAGGAGCTGAAGCCATTCA
This sequence comes from Cricetulus griseus, assembly GCF_003668045.3. NCBI lineage: Eukaryota > Metazoa > Chordata > Mammalia > Rodentia > Cricetidae > Cricetulus > Cricetulus griseus. The sequence goes on from NW_023276807.1 coordinate 3,373,369, forward strand.
TAGGGTAATACGTCCCAGGCGGCTGGTCCGCCTTTTATATAGGGATGGTTTTCTTAGTTCAATGTCTCTGCTTAGTCTCTGCTCAGTCTCTGTTCAGTCTAATGCATTAAAGCTTGTCTGCAGAAGGATCCGAGTGTCCTGCGTGTATTTCTTGCTGGCGAGGAATACAGAGCGGGCGCGGGACATATGGTGCCGAAACCCGGGAAGCTTAACATCTCCAGCACCTCAGAGACCCCTCTAACGAGGCGGATTCAGAACTGCAGGATGGTAAATTCGGAGAGGTATGATTTTTCTAGACTTTGGCTTGGGACAATCTTAAAGAAGTCCAAAATTACATATCAGAAACCGAATGTAATGAAAGAAATTCGGAGAGGTATGATTTTTCTGGACTTTGGCTTGGGAATGTTGCTATTATGGGAGGTTAATATAGAGGCTTCTATGCTTTTACTAGGAGCTATTTTGACTTTTCTCACTGTTGTAGCAATCTTAAAGAAGTACAGAATTACATATCAGAAACCGAATATGGTGAGAGATGGGGCGCGCCTAACAATAAAATATAAGAAAAAAGGACCTCCCGGGATGTCTAGTGACATGGGAGTGTATGTAAGAAAAGAAACTACAACGTATAAGAAAAAAAGACCTCCTGGAATGTCTACTGACAAGGGAGTGTATAAAGCTTTAAATCTTGATAGCTCTAATGACTCTAAAAGCTCAAGAGATAAAATTTTAAAAGGAACAGCTCAACTGGATGAGGGAGAGACAGAGAAGGAGGGAGAGAGAATGGGGAATGGCCGGTCACACCCCGGTAAATTTAGGAGAGATAAGGAACCTAGCCTCTGCCCTACAACGAAACTGGAAGCCTTGGAGCTGAGCAGCTCAGACTCTGAGATTTTAGACTCTAACAAGGAAGCAAAGCTAGAGAAAGAAACAGCACGGCCAAAAATGCCAGCGGGTGTGCTTCCATCAGCACCCCCACTATTTGGAACCGACTCCTTCTTACCATCAGAGGAGCAAAAAAAATTACAAATGGCTTTCCCAGTCTTTGATAGGGGAAAAGGCCATGCCTACTATTCAACACTTCTTAAAGGCCTGGAATGCCTGGGGCTTTAAAGCCTCATTTACATTAACGCTGGGGGCCATACCGAGGCCAAGCGTCTCACCTCAAAAACTAAAAGGCCAAAAGGAAATGGTAAAATGGAAAGATATCTTAACTGATTTTTGGAAAGGCCCGGATCCTATTCTCATAAGATCCAGGGGAGCGATATTGTGTTTTCTCACAGGATGAAGAAAATCCCCTGTGGATCCCAGAAAGATTCAACCTAAAGAGCCTCTACAGACCTTACCTGAAGAGCCTCTACAGACCTTCAAAAGTCGAAACTCCACCCTCTACCCCCGGGAGTTGAGAGCCGCTATTGTTATCCAGATTAACTCCTGTCCTTGGCGGAGAGATGGCAAGGGGTGGGGGTAATTGTTCGATGCAGCCGTTTACAGATTGCTGTTATTTTTGGCTGGTCTGTGAGAAAAGGGGTGGATGTAATTGTTTGATACAGCCGCTTATGGATTACTATTACTTTTGACTGGCATGTAAGCTCCAGGGCTCAAACCAAGAGATCATCCAAGCGCTTATATTTTGGCTAAGCGATAGGCCGCCGGCCAAACAGCTCTTGCACACCCAGAGCCTAGGCTCACTGCACAGGGTAGAGTGTCTGGTTTGTGCAGCCCCAATGAGGGATGCTGAGCAAAGACATCACACAGAGTTGCCTATTATACAGGCTTCTCTGGGAGGTACGTTGACCTACATAAGGGTTACCTGCCCCGAGATTTCCCTTTCCCAGAAAAACGGCAGAGGACAGGTCGGGAGTACTTCGGGTCAAACTGACAGCCTGATGGTGACTCTCGTACACAGTCTTAATGTTTGATTTTGGGAAGGTCAACCCCTGCCTCTATCCCTCAACATATGGGTGACCTATTTGCTTGTAATAATATAAAGCCTTTTCATTAATTAATAAAAAAAGGGTGATATGTAGGAAGCCGGTTCCTGCATTATAATGCTGCCTGAAGACACCAAGGTGTGAATTACTTCACAGGCGCTGGGTAATCTCCATTCCTTTGATCTCTGCCTATCCCGTGGCTCATTTTTGCCTGAGGAGCTGAAGCCATTCATAGGGTAATACGTCCCAGGCGGCTGGTCGCCTTTTATATAGGGATGGTTTTCTTAGTTCAATGTCTCTGCTTAGTCTCTGCTCAGTCTCTGTTCAGTCTAATGCATTAAAGCTTGTCTGCAGAAGGATCCGAGTGTCCTGCGTGTATTTCTTGCTGGCGAGGAATACAGAGCGGGCGCGGGACACAAAACCATAAAAACAGAGAGGAAAAAAATGGAAAGAAACCAAAAAGAAAACAGGAAACAGTCTAATGATTAATTGCATTGAAAATGGCATGTAAGATACATTGCGCAGAATAATATATTCTGTGACACAATGCAGTTTTCCAATGTCAAAAGAACTGTGAATGTCTCATATCTTCAAATTTATTCAGGATGCAGAGTGATGGAGTGAAGCAGGCTAGACTCCTTAATCTCAAGGACTTCCTGGATCTTGTGGTAGACTCATTCCTATTTTCTTGAGGAATCACCATACTGATTTCCAAAGTGGCTGTCTGAGTTGGCACTCCCACCAGCCGTGGGGGAGTGTTCCCCTTTCTGCAATCCTCTCCAGCACAAACTTTCATTTTTTTTTTTTTTTACTTTAGACATTCTCAGAGTTGTTTGATTTGCATTTCCCTGATGTCTAAGGATGTTAAACAATTTCTTATATGTCTTTCAGCCATTTTAGATTCCTCTATTGAGAATGGTCTAGTTAATTCTGTACCCCACTTTTTAATTGAATTATTTGGTGTTTTAGAGACTAGCTTCTTTAGTTCATCGTAGATTTTGGAGAACAGCCCTTGTTAGATGTGTGGTTGGTGAATACCTTTTCCCATTTTATGGACTGTTGTTTTCTCTTGTTGACTGTGTCCTTTGCCTTACAGAAGCCTCTCAGTTTCAGGAGGCCGATTTATTAATTGTGGATCTCTGAGTCTGTGCTAGTGATGTTATGTTCAGGAAATAGTCTCCTGTATCAATTCTTTGAAGGGTATTGTCCACTTTCTTATCTAAGAAGTTCCATGTGGCTAGATTTATGATAAGGTCTTTGATCCATTTAGAGTTAATTTTTGTACATGTGAGAGATATAAATCTATCTGCAGTCCTCTACTTGTATGGATCCATTTAGGCCAGCACCATCCATTGAGAGTGCTTGTTGGAAGAGATATTGTGCCCCATCCCCCATGGAGTCTCCATGAGTTGATAACCACAGATGCAACCCGCTCTCTAGTCCTAGATTACAGCCTGGGCCTTGTTACAGTAGCATCAAGAACAGGAGCTCTTAGACCTGTGATTTTTTCCACTCTGCTGTAATTCTGTATATAAGGCTGCTTTCTCCCTGTAAAAACCACAGATGCACATAGCACAAGCAGACAGGCAGCTCTGCTTTTAGTTAAATGTCAAGTCTTTTGCCCGATACTCGGACTTAGTCGAGGCATTCATCCAAGTGGAGGTTCCTTTTGACTTAGTCCTTGTGCTTGGAGCCACAGCTTTCTTTTTTCCAATGTATAGTTTTAGCATCTTTGTCCAAGTTCAGGTCCTCATAGGTGTGTGGGTTAATATCAGGGTCTTCAATTCAATTCCATTGGTCAACCTGTCTATTCTTCTGCCAAAACCAAGCTGTTTTCATTACTATAGCTCTATAGTAGAGATTTAAGCCAGGGATGGTGGTACTCCTGAGGTTCCTTTATTGTACAGGGTTTTTTTTTTTTTGGCTAACTGGGTCTTTTGTTTTTCCATATAAAGTTGAGAATTATCCTTTCATGGTCTGTGAAGATTTGTGCTGGGATTTAGAAAGGGATTCCTTTGGATCTGTAAATTGCTTTTGGTAAGATTGTGGTTTTTACTATTTTGATCCTACCTATCCAAGGCCTTGGGAGATCTTTCCATTTTCTGATATCCTTTAATTTCTTTTCTTAATGACTCAAAGTTCTTGTCATACAGGTCTTTCACCTGTCTTGTTAGCATTACCCCAAGGTATTTTGTATTGTTTCTGGTTATTGTAAACTGTGTTGTATCTCTGATTTCTTTCTTAGCATATTTATTGTCTATATATAGTAGGGCTAATGATTTTTTTCAGTTAATCTTGTATCCAGCTACTTTGCTGAAAGTGCTGATCAGCTGTTGGAGTTCCCTGGTAGAATTCTTCAGATCACTTATGTAGATGTAGAACACATCTGCAAATAGTGAAAATTTGACTTCTTCCTTTCCCATTTCTATCCCCTTGATCTCCTTTGTTGTCTCATTGCTCTAGCAAGAACATCAAGTAAAATATTGAAGAGGTATGGAGAGAGTGGACAACCTTGTCTTGATCCTAATTTTAGAGGAATCACCTTATGTTTCTCTCCATTTAGTTTGATGCTGCTGGTTGGTTTCCTGTTTATTGCTGTTATTATGTTTAGGTATGTTTCTGTTATCCCTGATGTCTCCAAGACCTTTATCCTGAAGGGATGTTGAATTTTGTCAAAGGCTTATTCAGCATCTAGTGAGATGATCATGTGGTTTTTCTTTTTCAGATTATTTATATGGTCGTTAACATTGATGGATTTTTGTATGTTGAACCACCCTTCATCCCTGGGGTGAAGCCTATTTGATCATGGTGTATGATTTCTCTGATGCGTTCTTAGATTAGATTTACCAGTATTTTTTTGAGTATTTATGCATCAATGTTCATGAGGGATATTGGTCTGTAGTTCTTGTTCTTATTAGTATTCATTCCACAAGCCCTCCAAGACCTGACTAACCACGTGATCACCTTGACTCTGGGCAACAGCAAGATATCCCAAATAAATTCCATGGGAATCTAGAATTTATGTTCCCAAAGAAAACAGATTTTCAGTCTCACCTTCTTGGCTCACACCTTTAATCCCAATACTCTGGAGGCAGAGGCATGCAGATTTCTTTGAGTTGGAGCCCCACCTGGTCCCAGAGCAAGTTCTAGGATGGGCTCCAAAACAATACAGAGACACCCTGTCTGAAAAAAAAAAAGACAGAAACACAAGCAAAAACAAAGCAAACACACAAGCAGAGAAACAAAAGGAAACAAAACAAATGAACAGACAAAAAATAGGAAAAAAATCAACTGTTAACTGGTAGTGGCTCACGCCTTTAATCCCAGCATTCTCAAGGCAGAGGGAGCTACAACTCTGGGAGTTCAAGACAAATGATTTGACAAATGGATCTCTATGATAAGCAACTAGAGCTGATACACAGAATAGCTGTCAAGCTGGGCGTTTGTGACACACACCTTTAATCCCAGCACGCTGGAGTCAGAGGATGGACGATCTCTTTGAGTTTGAGATCACCCTGGTCTATAAGAGCAAGTTCCAGGACAGCCTCCAAAGCCACAGAGAAACCCTGTCTTGAAAAAAAAACAAAAAACAAAACAAAACAAAACAAAAAAAACCTGCAAGAAAGCAAATAGAAAAGAAACCAAGAACCAGACCAATGAAGACTAATTCCATTGAATATTTGCAAGTCATCTCACTGGACAGAATAATATATTTTGTGACACACTGCAGTTTTCAATGCCATTAAGGTCTGAGAGGAAATGAAAGTCCCATATCTACAAATTAAATTGGGATTCAGAGAGAGGGAATGAACCAGGCTAGACTACTTGCTCTCAAGGTCAAGTCCAGGGATGGACTTCTGCCATTGTAATAATGGCAATTCTTTTGTTGTAACCTTGACTACAACTCTAATGAACTCCAAGTGGATAGACCTGAGGGAGATTATCTTTGATGGATTTGCTGTGGATCAAGAGGAGGGAAACACCTCTTCTCTGAGGATGATTGTGTGTGAAGACACACCTTTAATCCAGATCTTGATGCAAGAAGACACAGTTTTATTTTGGTCAGGCCTTCTGTTGAATGACAACATAAGGACATGGATGAAGGTGGCTTTTGCTCATTTGCTGCTTGCCCTAGCCTCGTTAGCAAGTCCATTCCTTCACTGGGATTAGAGTCTATTTTGTTGGTGTTCCAGCATATAGTGAAGATCAGCCAAGAGATCCAGCCTTGTGGACAGAGAAACTCCTGGATATTTGACATCAGCCTGTAAGTCATTCCAATAAATTCCACAAAGGGGGGTGATTAAATTATTGTATATGATACTTTGTTGCTTAGAGAACTCTGACTCACACAGTCCTCAAGGTTTTACCACATGAATTTCCCCACTTTGGACAAAAAGTCATGCTCAATGCACAAGACTCTAAGGATACTTCTCATTCAAACTGGAACAGTGGTTTAGTTCTCATTATGTCAGGCATTGTGAGCACTTGGTTTCCATTAGCTACTGCTTCTTGGAAAGCTGTGGAAATCATGGAGGTGAAGCTTTCTAGGAAGCAAGTCACTGGCAGACAGAGAACTTCTATGCAATGTCAATGGCCACCTAATCACCTAGTTCTAAAAGGAACAGGATGTCCCCAGCTACATGAATTGTGAGTGTGTTGGATATCTGAGTGCATATAAACCCTTCCTGCCTAGAACTGATTCTGAATTGGGACTTGATCACAGTCACAATCAAAATGGTCAGGGCACTATTAGGGTACTGAAGCTGAGAAAGCAAAACAGAACACCATGACCAAGACCAAAAAAAAAAAAAAAAAAACACAAATAGAAACTGTCAATACTTACAAATCGCTGAATGGTTGGTTGGTGCTTGGGAAATTTTAAGGAGGCATTATGAATAATTCTAGATATTAGTCCATTTGTACACAGCCTACAGCTCTGACTTGTCCTTCAATATTGAGGTGACTGTTCGAAGCCTACACAGCAGTAATGAGGTAACAATGAACCTGATAGAGTTGGAGTTCTCTAATCAACTGAACCTCAACATCGAGAGTTTATTTCCCAGTTTTTTGTTTATACCTCCTGGGATTTATGGTTGGTATTTCTTGTTCATATTTACAATGTTTGCTTTCTTCTAGGGCCAATTTTTTCCTGTGTACTCTCTATCTTCATTAATTGTTATCTAATATTCAGTTTTGGAAATTAAGTCTCTTATATCCTCTTGGTTTCTTTTTTCCTGTATTATAGCCTATTTAAGTATATATCGCACATTCCCAATTTGATTACACCATTTCCATGCATGCCTTACTGTGCTTTGATGATATTCTCCTGAACTATTTCCTTCTTCCAGCATATCTTTGTGAATGGTACTGTGACTTTGGCAAAAGCTCAGGTTCCTGTGTCCTCATGACATAGACAACACAAAAGATGTCTGATGTCTGTTTGTGGACCTGCTTTGTGTCATTTAAAACAAAATTAACTCAAAAAATCAGAAGTCCTACTATACACAGATGATAAACAGAGTGAGAAAGAAATCAGAGAAATATCACCTTCACAATAGCCAAAAACAACATAAAATATCTTGGGGTAATACTAACCCAAAAAGTGAAAGACCTCTTCAGCAAGAACTTTGAGTCTTTTAAGAAAGAAATAAAGAAGGTACCAGAAAATGGAAAGATCTCCCATTTCTTGGATAGGTAGAATCAACCTACTAAAAATGGCAATCTTGCCAAAAGCAATCTATAGATTCAACCCAAATCCCCATCAAAATCCCAACAAAATTCTTCACAGACCTTGAAAGAACAATACTCAACTTTATATGGAAAAAAAAAAAAAACCAGGATAGCCAAAATATCCCTGTGCAATAAAGGAACCTCAGGAAGCATCATCATCCCTGACTTTAAGCCCTTTTATAGAGTCATAGTCCAGAAAACAGCTTGGTATTGGCACAAAAATAAACAGACACACCAATTGAATTGAATGGAAAATCCTGATATTAACCCACACACCTATGAATACCTGATTTTCGAAAAAGATGCTAAATCTATACAATGGAAAAAAGATAGCATCTTCAACAAATGGTGCTGGCACAACTGGATTCAGATATGCAGAGGACTGTATAGATCCATATCTGTCACCATGCACAAAACTTAAGTCCAAATGGATCAAAGATCTCAACATAAATCCAGCCACAGTGAACCTTCTAGAAGAGAAATTGGGAGATACCCTTGTACGAATTGGTTCAGGAGACTGTTTCCTGAACATTACACCAGTAGCATACACATTGAGATCTACAATTAATAAATAGGACCTCCTGAAACTGAGAAGCTTCTGTAAGGCAAAGGAGACAGTCAGTAAGACAAAATGCCAACCCACAAAATGGGAAAAGATCTTCACCAAGCCCATATCTGACAGAGAGCTGATTTAAAAAGTATGCAATGAACTCAAGAAGCTAGTCACCAAAACACCAATCAATGAAATTAAAAAGTGGGGCACAGAACTAAATAGAGAATTCTCAACAGAAGAATCTATAATGGCTGAAAGACATTTAAGAAAGTGCTCAAATTCCTTAGCCATCAAAGAAATGCAACTCAAAACAATTCAGATACCATCTTACACATGCCAGAATGGCTAACCTCAAAAACATCAAGACAATCTATGCTGGAGAGGACATGGAGAAAAAGGAACACTCCTCTATTGCTGGTGGGAGTGCAAACTTGTAAGACCATTCTGGAAATCAGTATGGCGGTTGCTCAGGAAAATGGGAATCAGTCTACCTCAAGATCCACCAATTCCTCTCTTGGGCATATACCCATACTGCCCGTTCATACAAAAAGGACACATGTTTCAACCATGTTCATAGCAGCTTTGTTCATAATAGCCAGAACCTGGAAGGAACCTAGATGTCCCTCAACTGAAGAATGCACAGAGAAAACGTGGTACATTTATACAATAGAGTACTGCTCAGAAGAAAAAAAAAGCAATGGAATCTTGAAATTCACAGGCAAATGGATGGAATAGAGGAAATCATCCTGAGTGAGGTAACCCAATCACAAAAAGACAAACATAGTATGTACTCACTCATATACGATTTTTAGAAATAGAACAAAAGATTGCCAGCCTTTATTCCTCTTCACCAAAGGAACTAGGAAATAAGAAGGACTCTAAGAGAAAAAGGCGTGGTCCCAAGAGAATGGTAACAACCAAGATCTCCTAAGCTAATTCGGGGCATGAGGGTAGGGGAGAGGGAGCTAGCAGAATGTGAGGCGAAGAAGACGAGGGGAGAAGAGGAAATGGAGGAGCAGAAAGGTTGAGTTGGGGGGGAGTGGAGGAAAGCAGGATGAGAGATATCATAACAGAGGAAGCCATTGTAGGTCCGAGGAGAGGTCTGGTACTAGGGAGATTTCCAGAGATCTACAAGGATGACTACAATTTACAATCTAGGCAATGGTGGAGAGGCTACCCCAAATGCCCTTCCCCTATAATGGGACTGATGACTACTTTGTATGCCATCCTATAGCCCTCATTCAGTGGTTGATGGAAGCAGAGGCAGACACCCACAGCTGTACACTGAATTGAACTCTGGAGCCCAGTTGCAGAGAGTGAAAACTGAAAATCAAGGGGGTCGAGACCCGGCTGGTGAATCCCACAGAAACAGCTGGCCTGAACAAGGGGAGCCCATGGCCTCCAGTCTGCTGTCTCCAGTATGCAGTACCTGCCACCTAGTAGCACTTTTGTGTGTGTGTGAGTGTGTAAGTGTGTGTGTGTGTGTGTGTGTGTGTGTGTGTGTGTGTGTGTGTGTGTATTTTGGCCATTCAAAAATGTAAACTCAGCAGGCTCTAACACTTTACCCTTGGTGTTGGATTTGGGAGACTTTCACGTACGGGAATGGTCTAGTCCCCAGAAAATGGATTTCAACGAGGAGGACTCAGCACAATAAGGGGCCTCTGGTGGTGGATCAGTATTTTTCCCTGGTGTAGGAAGGGACTTTGGGAGCCCATCCAACATGAAGGGATGATGCTCTCTTGGCCTGGACCCATGGTGGAGGGCCTAAAACCAACCCAGGATGATGTTGTGGAATTTGGGGAGCTCCATGGAGGGTCCTACACTCTATGAGGAGCAGAGGGCGAAGGAGGGAGGGGACTTGGGGTGACTGGCGGGAGGGGGAAACAAAGAAAGGATTGACATGTGAAATTATAATTTTGTAAAACTAATAAAAAAAAAGAAATCCTTCCCAGGGTCCTAGAGACTATGTAAAGCATTGGCTATACCTGTGAAGACATTGTGTCATCCCTATGACTCTAACAACCAAATAATAATGTAACAGCAACTTTCAATATTCTGAAACACAAAGCCATGGGGACAGTCATGCTATCTGTTCACGTTAGGTCATGCTAGCTGTTCCATAGGTTTCATCCCAAACTGACAGAAACACACAGACATGCACATGCACAGGACTTTATGTGAGGTCCTGCCTTTTCCCTACTTCCAGACAAAACTTCCAAACACATACATACTTAGGGGTCAGGTTACACGAGGTATCCTCTCCCATATGGCCAAATCCAACACCAAGGGTAAAGTGTTAGAGCCTGCTGAGTTTACATTTTTGAATGGCCAAAATACACACACACACACACACACACACACACACACACACACACACACACACACACACACACACACACTCACACACAAACAAAAGTGCTACTAGGTGGCAGGTACTGCATATTAGCCCCTTACCTATAGACAAAGCATACATACTCATCCATGGTTAGGTGTAAAGTCTTTTTAGGAAAAACCAGGCATGCAAACCTGGTAATGTGTCAGGTCCTGAAACATACCCTCATCCCTATAGTGATGTACCAGAGATGCACACACACACACACACACACACACACACACACACAGAGAGAGAGAGAGAGAGAGAGAGAGAGAGAGAGAGAGAGAGAGAGAGAGAGAGAGAGAGAGATTATAGGACCAGTGAGGCTTCCTCTGCTTTACGGAGAAAGTGCCATCCACACTTTAATTCTCAGACCCTGCTAGGTGCTCTTTATCTTATAGTGAAAACCCACAATATACATACAAGTCTCCTCCCCTAAAGCTATACCCAGTATTCACAGAAGGCAAGTGTCAATTTCTGCTATTTCTCTCTCCAGTCACAGCCAAAGCTACATATACACATGCATAGATAGGTGTCAGGTCCTGCACAGTAGTCCTAGCTACAGGTAAGGACATAATATCAAATGAAATGCTAGCATTCAGGTTCTACTGGATATTCCTTCATCCACAACCACAAGGGATCACACACAGCTATGTTTCAGGCCCTTCTGGGTAAACCTTCCCTAAATCATAAGCCTCACATATGAAAAAGTGCATACACACATACCCCCCCACACACGTAATAACATAAGTTGTCTGTTGTAATTGGAGGATGTGTGACACTCTGCGCCCTGCCCCAGCACACTTCCCACTACAGCCTGGTTTGTGAGCTCAGAAGATGCCTCAGTAGGTAAACTCACTTGCTGCCGTGCTGACAACTACATGGTGGAAGGGAGAAAATCAATTTCTGCAAGTTGTTCTCTGAACTTCACAGTTCACAACATGACAAACACATTATTCCCAATACTATATAAAGAAATAAATAAAATCTAGTAAATTTGAAAAAAGATGAAATATCACTTGTTAGTAAACACATTAAAATGTTTAACCACAACAGGTATAAGAAAATTCAAATTAAATCTATAACATGGTCCCCTCTGACCCAAGTTAACATGGTAGACATCTAGAAAACCATGACAAACATTGGCGAGGATGGGGGCAAAGGGCATTCCTTATAAACTGCTCTTGGGGATGTAAATTAGTCCAGCCATTATGTAACTTAACATGAAGGTTCCTCAAAAAATAAAAAAAGAGATGTACAATATGACTCAACCATACCACACCTGAGTATGTATCCAAAGGACTCCAAAGATACTTGCACATGTTTACTGCAGTACTGCTCACCATGGATTCATATGGAACCAAGACATGTGTCCAACATCAGAAGACCATGTAAAGAAATTATATACATACACAATGGAAGTTTCCATTCATAAAGAAAAATGCACTTTGTCATTTGTAGGAAACTAGTTGTAATGGTGTTGTCTTAGTTAGGATAACTATTGCTGTTAGGAAATACCATGACCAAAAGCATCTTGGAAAGTTAGGGTTTATTTCACTCACAGTTCATTATCAAAAGCTGTGAGGACAAGAACTCAAACAGGAAAGGAACCTGAAGGGAGGAGCTGATGCAGAGGCCGTGGAAGGGTTGCTGCTTACTGTCTTGCTCCCCATGGCATGCCTAACCTGATTCTTATAGACTCCAAGACCATGAACCCAGGGATGGCACCACCCAAAATGGACTGGGACCTCCCACATCAATTACTAATTAAGATAATGATCTCCAGCCCTGTCTTATCCGGACAGTTTCTCAATTGAGGATTTTTCTCATCAGATGATTCTAGCCTCTGTCATGTTGATATAAAATCAGCCAGCACAGGGATGCAGTATTATTAAATATATTAATCCAGACTCAGAAAGACAGATGCTGTATGTTTTCTGTAATTTTTAGCTCTTGAATACAATGCAGACACATAAATCATGTATGTCATGCATCTATATCACAAGAAAATAGAAATGACCCTGTCTAGGGGAACAAAATCAATTGGGGTTAAAGATTATGGGGGTGAACATGTGTGGCAATGACAATGTACCACATTATAAAGTACAGTCAATATGCAGAGTGAACAATTTTAATAAGAAACTATGGAAATACATTGGTTTCATTTTCAATTTCACCTCAAAGAAAATATCACCAAACTGATGTTAAAATCTGACAACAAAACTCTAATAATTATAATATTTGAAATGCTCACATAATATTAGGGGTGGAAATTCTAGATTTTTTGAGCAGCAAAATTTAAACAGGAAAAATCATTAACTGTAGCAAGTTGGAGCAGCAAGAGTTTGGCTGGTCAGAGAAAAACCCCAAAGAAATAGGAGGTGCCACTAACCTGGAAGTTGAGATGGGAGAAGCTGGGTATTGCTGGGTTCCTAAAGAGCAGCTGCTGACACTGGAGATCCAGGAGTGTCCCCAGAGGTTCACAGGGCACCTGTCCTCTTAGTGGAGATCAGCTATGGCAGCAGAACATCCTGAGCAAAGCAAAGCACCTTCCTTCTGTGGTGTCTCTCCTGCGCCCTCTGCTGACAATGACTAACATCACTCCTGGCCAGAAAGGGAAAACAGAGCCAGCATTATTTCAGATCAGGCACACTCTGAATTTGGGAATGAGGAGAATTGAGTTGATAGCAGACATTGAATGGGATACTTTTTGGAGTTCTAGTAGTTTTAAATAGAGTTGACAGCCCAGAATTTTAGTTTTAATTCCTTCTCAGGAATTGAAGACTAGCTTGATATAGATTTCCTTGCTTACTAAACTCAGGAATGAAACTCACTAAAGGCATGTAAAGTATAAATGTTTGAGAGACATTAAAAGATAAGTTGACAATGCAAATTAGAGTAGAAAGTAAATTATGTACAAGGCCTTGGACTTGGCAAGATAGGAGGAATATGAAGTATTTTTCACTAAATATGTCAAGTCCAAACGGACTAGTCATTATTGATGTACTTATGCCTGTATATATCAGATAGAGTTATTGTGCTTATTGTGTGTAGTTTTATGTTATGTTGTATGTAGACTTCCATTTTGTACTAGAATAAGGGGGAATTGTGGTGATATATGGTTTATAACTTAATAAATTGTGGTGATATATGGTTTATGATTTAAGAAAGGTTGCCTGAGAATCAGAGTGCAGAGAGAGCCACACTTCCTAGCTATAGAGGCCAGGCAGTGGTGGTACACACATTTAATCCCAGAACTCAGGACACAGAGGCAGATGGATATCTGTTACTCCAAGGCCATGCTGGGCTATGCAAGAGTGAAGCAGTCTAAAAGTATTACAGAGATACAGCTCTTTAAAATTTTTCATTAAATTATTTTAATTAAAGAAATCTTATTTTACATATGAATCCCAGTTCCCTCTCCTGCCTGTCCTCTCACTCTCTCACTATTTCCCAATCCCACCCCCCATCCACTCCTCAGACAGGGTGACCTGTGTGTTTCATGGGGGAATCATCAAAGTCTGTAACAATATTTGATGTAGGACAGAGGACCCACACCCTTGTGTCTAGACTGAGCATATTATCCCTCCTTAGAGAATGGGCTCTAAAAAGCCAGTACATGCACTAGCGATGAATTTTTTTGCAAGAACTTCAATAATTCCATCTCTCTCTTTTTTTTTCTTTGTTACTTAGATGTTTTTTGGATGGGGTTACATACAAGAAACACATTTCAACTTCAAAGACAGACATTACCTCAGAGTAAAGGGTTGGGATAAGTTAGTCCAATCAAATGGACCCAAGAAACAAGCTGGGGTTGCTATCCTAGTATCTAACATATTATACTTCAAGCTATAATCAGTCAAAAGAGATGAATGAGGTCATTTCATATTTATCATGGGAAAAATCTATCAGGAAAAAGTACTCAAATTGAAACATCTATGCCCCAAATAAAGACACCAACATTTGTAAAAGAAACATTATTCAAACTCAAATCACAAATAAGAACTCACACTGTTACAGTGGGAGACTTCAACACCACAATCTCACCGCTGGACAGGACCACCAGACAGAAACTTAAGAAAGAGACAAAGGAGTTAACAGAAGTTATGACCCAATTGGGATTAAAAGACATCTATAGAACATTCTATCCAAATAAAAAATAAGATGCCTTCTTTTTAGCACCACATGGAACCTTTTCTAAAATCGACCACATACTCGGCAACATAGCAAAACTCAACAGGTACCAAAAAGTTGGAATAACCCCCTGTGTCTTATCAGACCATCATTCTTTAAGTTTGAATTCAAAAACAATACAAATTGCAGAAAACCTACCAAATCATGGAAATTGAACAATGCGCAATTGCACCATTCCTGGGTCAACAAGAAAAATAAAGAAAGAAATTAAAGACTTCCTAGAATTCAATGAAAATGAAGACACAACATACCCAAACTTATGGGACACTTTGAAAGCAGTACTAAGAGGAAAGTTCATAGCTCTAAGTGCTCACACACAAATACACACACACACACACATACACACACACACACACACACAATAACTAGAGAATAGTCACACAAGAGAGTTGACATCAAAATTGAAAGTTCTAGAACAAATGGAAGCAAAATTACCCCAGAGGAGTAGGCACCAGGAAATAATCAAACTGAGGCCAGAAATCAATGAAGTCCAAACAAAGAAAACAATTCAAAAATAAATGTAACAAGGAGTTGGTTCTTTGAGAAAATCAACAAGATAGACAAAGCTTTATCCAAGCTACCAAAATGCAGAGAGAGAACATGCAAATTAACATCAGAAATTTAAATGGGGACATAACAACAGAACCTGAGGAATTCCAGAGAATTTTCATGGCATACTTTGAAAACAGGCACTCCACAAAATTGGAAAATTTAAGGAAATGGACCATTTTCTGGACAGATATCACTTATCAAAATTGAATCAAGAGCAGATAAGAAACTTAAACTGACTTATAAACCCTAAGGAAATAGAAGCAGTCATCAAATGTCTCCCAAGCAAAAAAATCCCAGGACCAGATGGCTTCAGTCCAGAAGTCTACCGGAAATTCAAACAAGAGCTAATACCAGTAGTGCTAAAATTGTTCCACACAAGAGAAGCTGAAGGGACATTGACAAACTCTTTTTACAAAGCCACAATTACCTTGGTACCCAAGCCACACATAGACACAACTAAGAAAAAGAAACACAGACCAATGTCCCTCATGAACATTAATGTGAAAATAATCAATAAAATACTGGCAAACCAAATCCACAAACATATCAGAAAAACAACCCACCATGATCAAGTAGGCTTCATCCCTGGGATGCAGGTTTGTTTCAACATACAAAAATCCATCAATGTAATCCACCATATAAACAGAATGAAAAAGAAAATCCTGATAAACACCTTCACCAAAGTGACAAGGTGCAAGATTAACTCAAAAAAAAAAAAAAAAAAACAGTAGCCCTACTATACAGAGATGATAAGAGGGCTGAGAAAGATATTAGAGAAACAGCACCCTTTACAATAGCCACAAACAACATAAAACATCTTGGAGTATCACTAACCAAACAAGTGAAAGACATGTATACGAAGAACTTTGAGTCTTTTTTTGTTTGTTTGTTTTTTCAAGACAGGGTTTCTCTGTGTCGCTTTGGAGCCTGTCTTGGCATGTGCTCTGGAGACCAGACTGACCTGGAACTCACAGAGAGCCACCTGCCTCAGCCTCCCGAGTCCTGGGATTAAAGGTGTGTACCACCAACACTTGGTTGGAGCTTTAAGTCTTTAAAGAAAGAAGTTTGTTCTGTTGGTTTCCCAACTCAACCTCCCTGACCCATCATGTCCTTCTCACCCCTCCTCTTGTACCCTTCTTGTTCTCCTAGATCCCTCTCCCCTCCCTCCATGCAGCAATTGCTCAGGTGACCTTGTCCCTTTCTCTATCCCCAGGGGACCATGTAGGTCTCTCTTTGGGTCCTCCTTGTTATTACCTTCTCTGGCAGTGTGGATTGTAGGCTGGTAATCCTTTACTCTAAAATCCACATATGAGTGAGTACATACCGTGTTTGTCTTTTTGTGACTGGGTTACCTGCTCAGTATGGTTTGGGTGGGCCTATGCCCTAAACCAAAGGATATGATAGACTCTGAAGATCCCCCTATGGAAGGCGTCACCCTCCCTGGGGAAGAGAAAGAGTGTGTGATAGAAAGGGTGTCAGGTGAAGGGGGAGTACAAGGGACCTGGGATTGACATGTAAAATAATCTTTTTTCTCATTAAAAATTTTTTAATAATAAAAATTAAATTAACAAAGAATAAAGTTAAAGAAGATACAAGAAAATGAAAAAATCTTAGATGCTCTGGGATAGGTAGGATCAACATAGTAAAAATGGCAACCTTGCCAAGCAATCTACAGATCAATGCAATCCCCATCCAAATCCCAGCATAATTCTTCACAGACCTTGGAAGAACAATACTCAACATGATATGGAGAAACAAAAGACCCAAGATAGCCAAAGCAACCCTGTCCAGTAGGGGAACATTCTGAGGTATTACCATTCCTGACTTCAAGCTCTATTATAGAGCTATAGTCCTGAAAGCAGCTAGGTATTGGCACAAAAATACTCACATAGACCAATGGAATCCAATTGAAAATCCTGATATTAACCCACATACCTACAAACACCTGACTTTTGACAAAGAAGTTAAAGATATACAATGCAATAAGGAGAGCATCTTCAACAAATGGTGCTGGCGTGACTGGATGCTGTCATGCTGACTTTGGATAGATCCATGTCTATCATCACACATAAAACGTAAGCCCAAATGGATAAAGAACTCAACATAAATCCAGCCACACTGAACCTCTCAGAAAAAAAGTGGGAAGTACCCTTGAAGGAATTGGTATAGGACACAACTTCCTGAACTTTACACCTGTAGAACAGACACTGAAATCGATGATAAAAGGGACCTCCTGAAACTGAGAAGCTTCTGTAAGGCACAGTCAGCAAAACAAAATGACAGCTCACAGAATGGGAAAAGATATTCACCAACCCCAATGTCTGACAGAGGGCTGATCTCCAAAATTTCCAAAGAACACAAGAAGCTTGTTTCCAAAACACCAAATAATCCAATTAAAAAGTGGGGTACCAAACTAAATAGACAATTCACAATAGAGGAATCTAAAATGGCTGAAAGACACATAAGAAAGGGCTCAACATCCTTAGCCATCAGGGAAATGCAAAACCAAACAACTCTGAGATACCATCTTGCTCCAGTCAGAATGGCTAAAATCAAAATCACCAATGATCACTTTGCTGGAGAGGATGTGGAGAAAGGAGAGCACTCCTCCACTGCTGGTGGGAGAGCAAACCAAAACATAACAGGATTTAAGAATAACTGGTCACTAATGTCCCTTAATATCAATGGACTCTTAATGCCTATAAAAAAGACACATGCTAATAGAATGGATGAAGAAAAACAGAGCTGACCTTCTACTAAATTCAAGAAACACACAACTCAATGTCTAATTACCCCGGAACTAAAGGTTGTGAAGTGAATTTATAATCCAATGGACCTATGAAAGAAGATGATACAGTTATCCTAATATATAACAAAATAGACTTCAAACTAAATCCAAAGAGATGAGGAAGGACACTTCATATTCATCAGATGAAAAATTCATCAAGATGAACTCACAATTCTCAACATCTGTGCCTCAAATACAAGGGCAAGCACATCTACAAAGGACATATTACTAAAGCTTAAATCACACAACAAACTCAACACACAGATGTCTCTTTTGTTAAATATGCAGACTTTCAAAATTTTTTAAAAACACACTTTTGTTACTTTATTATGAATACCATGTTTTTTTTGTTTTGTTTGTTTTTTTGTTTGGTTTTTTGAGACAGGGTTTCCCAGTGGCATTGGAGGCTGTCCTGGAACTAGTTCTTGTAGACCAGGCTGGTCTGGAACTCATAGAGATCCACCTGCCTCTGCCTCCCAAGTACTGGGATTAAAGGCGTGCACCACCACCGTCCAGCTGAATACCATGTTTTGTCAGGTTAGCTTGGTACTCCCTTGACCGTGACATCTTGTGTATTCTAAAAGGAAATTATAATTCCAAAACTCAATGGAACAGAATATATATGTTCCTTAGTTACGGGAGAGGACAGGGCCACACTGAGGAAAGTTTGGAGGAAAGCAAAACTGAAACCCAGAATACACCAAATCCCTCGGCTTTATTACAAACAACACAGGTCACAGTTTTAAGGCTTAGATTGGATGGTTGTATACTTGCCTCTTGCACAATTTTACTCCCTATATGCAGCTCTCCATAGCAAATGGCTTATAACTTAAGGATCTCAACAGCTTTTAGCCTAAGAATGCAACCCAGTCTTCATGCTCATACTTAGTGCAATGAACTCTCCTCACTAGTGCTCTGACTGCCATGCAGAGATGACTGCAGTGATGCTGACCTGAAATCACAAAGGAGAATTCCTGATCTTTGAAATTTGCATCTTTCTTATTACAGATTGGAACAAGATTTCCATGAACAACACATTCAATGGAAGGATAATATGCACAATATACAAAGAATTCAGTAAGGAGATACCAAAAAAAAAAAAAAACCCTCAATATTCCATGAAAAATTGTGGGACAAACTAAACTGAGAATTTTCAGAGGAAACACAATGAATGGCAACCACTTAAACAAATATTCTGCATCCCTGCATAACTGGTGGAAGCACCAGTCAGGCTGACCAACTAGGGCAGAATCAGGCTCCAGGTGCATTGCTTTGAGTCCATCTGCCCCACAGCTACTCCATCTATAAGCTGCTGGGTCCCATGGAGGAGCTGGGTCTTGGGAACCCTATGTCTCCCCAACATTGTGAGCTTCTGAGGTCCACCTGCCAGCACCTGACATGGAGATATTTTGTAGCTTCAGTCAGCACTGCTTGCCCTGCTGGGAGACTCATTTGGTGGGGTTGGGTGTATTGGAGTGGCAATGTAGTGCTTCCTGTGGGATACAAGTTTACAGGTAGAGCCAGCAAGTTTTGGGGAGGCCCTGATTAAGGGAAAATAGGTGGATGGCATGGTGGAACTCAGCTGGGTCATTCCACAACCCCTTCAGGACCTGCCTAGTCAGAAGATCACCCTACTCTGGGCAACAGCAAGATAGCCCAAATAAATTCCAAGGTGTTCTAGTATTTCTGTTGAGGGGGGAGAAAAAAACAGACTTTTAGTCTTCCCTTGTTGGCTCATGCCTTTAATCCCAGTACTCGGGTGCTAGAGGCAGGCGGATCTCTGTGAGGAGGATGCTAGTCTGATCTACAGAGTGAGTTCTAGGACAGGCTCCAAATCAATACAGAGAAATCCTGTCTCGAAAAACAGAAACAAACAAACAAAATGCACCAAACAAACAAAAAACCAACAGACAAAAAGAAAACAATTAGTCTAGTCGTAGTGGTTCATGCCTTTAATCCCAGCATTATTATTATTATTATTATTATTATTATTATTATTGTGTTTTGTTTTTTTTTTTGTTTTGTTTTGTTTTACAAGACAGGGTTTCCCTGTGTAGCTTTGGAGCCTCTCCTGGCACTCCCTCAGGAGACCAGGCTGGCCTCGAACTCTCAGAGATCTGCCTGCCTCTGTCTCCTAAGTGCTGGGATTAAAGGCGTGTGCCACCAATGCCTGGCTTAATGCCAGCATTCTTGATGCATAGGCAAACACATCTCTTTGAGCTCATGACAAATGGATTTTCAAATGGAACTCCCAGAAAGCCAGAAATAATACACAGTAAAACATCTTCAAAAACCTTAAAATATCCACTCCTGCATGTTTTCCCCAAAGTTGGGTGTGAGTCCTGCTGTGTCTCTGACATGGAGGATATGCTGTCCTTCTGGGATGTGGCCATTGAGTTCTCTCCAGAAGAGAGGGAATGCCTAGATCCTGCTCAGTGGAGCCTGTACAGGGATGTGATGTTGGAGAATTACAGCAACCTTCTATTCCTGGGTCTTGCTGTCCCTAAGCCACACCTGGTGACATTTCTGGAGCAAAGACAACAGTCTTCAGGAGTGAAGAGACAAGCAGCAGCCACCATGCACCCAGGAAGAATACCCAATGATTATAACATTTATAATGAGACTATTGATTGTAAGTCACTATGTATTCCATGCAAGAGAATAAACGCAGGGAAGAAACTCTACAAGTGTGAAGAATGTGCTAAGGCCCTTAGTTCTTCTAAAACACTTTCTATACATCAGAGACTTCACACTGGAGAATAATCCTACACGTGTATAGAATGTCATAAGGCGATTAATACATGCTCATCATTTTTTATTCACCAGAAAAACCATACTGATGAAAAAACATACATGTGTGAAGAATGTGGCAGATCATTTTACTATCCTTCAATGCTAAAGCAACATCAAAGAATTCATTCTAGAGAGAAACCCTACAAGTGTCAAGAATGTGGCCGAGCTTTTTATGATCCTGCATTTCTGAAGAAACATCAAAAGATTCATTGTGGAGAGAAACCCTACAAGTGTGAAGAATGTCACATAGCTTTTCATTGTCACTCAAGCCTTAAGAACCACAAGACAGTGCACACAGGAGAGAAACTTTACCAGTGTAAACTGAGTGGAAAAGGATTTACTAAGGCTGCTCTCCTCAGTGAGAACAAGACAGCTTATCCTTCAGAGAAAGCCTACAAGTGTGAAGAGTGTGGCAAGTGTTTTTGCACTTCTTCATACCTTAGACAACATCAAACAATCCATTCTGAAAACTGTTGCGTCTGCCTCGACCAGCAAGGGAAATGTAACACACAAACTCTTCTTTAAGCAGTTTATTCAGAAACCTTGAACAATATTCTTCTACTTCTACCTCAGCTTCTACCTCAGCTTCTACCTCAGCTTCTACCTCAGCTTCTATCTCTACTTCTATCTCTGCTTCTATATCTACTAGCCCCCTGGCAAGCCCTTAAAAGCAAGCTCATTAACTCACGCCACCTGGCAATCCCAAATAGCAAGCTCATTACCCAATTAGCTCACGCCACCTGGCGATCCTGGATAGGTCACAGCTGGAGGAGGCACACCAGATCCACTAAGCACTTCCAAATAAGGCTTTTTTACAGCTAAGCTTGGTCTCCCTGGCTTCCAGCCAGGTGCCATCTTGGGGCTGTGGCTTCCCACAGAAGACAAGTCCCACAAGTGTGCAGAGTGTGGCAAAAGGTTTTCCTCCTTTACATACCTTCAAGATCACCAGAGAGTCCATACTGGGGAGAAACCATACAAGTGTGAGGAGTGTGGAAAATCTTTTTTCCTATTTTTATCCTTTAGACGACATCAAACAATCCATTCTGAAGACAAGTCCTACAAGTGTGCAGAGTGTGACAAAAGGTTTTCCTCCTTTACATACCTCCAAGAACATCAGAGAGTACATACTGGGGAGAAACCATACAAGTGTGAGGAGTGTGGAAAATCTTTTTTCTTCTTTTCATCCCTTACACGACATCAAACAAATCACTGTGAAGAGAATCCTTTCAAGTGTGAAGAGTGTGGCAGGTGTTTTTACTCATCATTTTCCTTTAGAATACATCAAACAATCCATTCTGAAGACAGTCCCTATAAGTGTATACAATGTGGCAAACAGTTTTCCTCTTCTAGGTGTCTTCAGGAACATCTGACAGTTCATACTGGAGAGAAACCATACAAGTGTGAGGAATGTCACAAATCCTTTCATTATCAATCATCCCTTAGGAAACACAAGAGTGTTCATACTTGAGAGAAATTCTACAAATGTGAAGAGTGTGGCACATGGTTTTCCTCATCTTCATCTCTTAGACGACATAAAAAAAAGAAAGAAAACAAAAAACAAAATTCATTCTGAAGACAGTCTCTAAAAGTATGATGAATGTGGCAAAGACGTAGCTAATCTTTATATCCTTACTCAACACAATACACTTCCTACAAGAGAGAAATCCTACAAATGTCTTAATTTAAAATATTACTTCTTCAATCCTTAAAACATGTGAAATGATTCATTCTGAGTACAAACTCCATGAGAGTGTGAAGTGTGGCAAAATTTTTTGTTAAGAATTCAGATCCTATCCAACTTTAATGAATGCCTAATGGAAAATATTAAGTTAATTATTTTGGAATGTCAACATGAACATCTCACAAATGCTAAGAATGTCATCACAGAATGGTAGAAATTTCTCTTTGCAGTAACCCCAACAGTTTGTTCAAGCAGCGTGTCTGAAACTTGCCTTGATTAGTGAGTCTCTTTTGTAACTATAAATGTTCCAGGAAACCTTTCCAATGTCATAAATTTGTCCATTGGTTTCCTGAAATCTAAGATCTGCGCTGTGGCATAGCTACTGAGTGTTTTTCCCAGTGGAGTCCTCTAAGCTCCTGTCATATTTCCCCTGGTGTATAGGAAGCTCTTTCTCTCTGAGGTAGTAGGTTTTCAACCAGCATCTTAACTCTTATTGGTAGAATAAAGAAATAGAAACTCAGTTAAAAGGAAGAGATTGCACTTCCAGTCTAAGGCCTCAGGAGCAAGGTGGCTACAGCAGCTGTAGAGGCCCAGTCATCAGGTGAGGCAGTGAGAGTATCAGGTACAGCTGCTCACAGAGCAATAACCGCAGGAGAGTTCTAGAGTTCTCAGTCGTTTTTTGATTGGATTTAAAGTGTATTCCACTGATGGTAACTGAAGTGATGTTAATTTGGTGATATACTTGTGCCTAGCTAGGTGATAAGCCCTAGAGAGAATATAATGCTAATTAGAACAAATTCTAATAAGTGGATACAATCTAATGGAACCCAAGTTCTCATCATTATACCGACAGTGTCAGCAACCCTTCAATACCCACCAGAAAATTTTAATTGTGTTGTAGTTGAAGAATAAACACAGATGCCAGTAAGTCAAAATATAAAGAATATTAGCCTGTGGAGAGCCCCAATCTAAAAGTGACACCTGTGTCACACATTGTAAAAGAAGTTCCCTACACACATCTAAAGCCCAAAGTCAGGGATTCCTGAAGTAAAAGTGGGAGAATGACTTTCAGGGCCAGATAAAGTAGATACCTGCAGTGTGACCTTAGAAATTTTGAAACATTTCTAGAACACTGAAACGTTGCTAGACATGTCAGTACCATTTCATGCTTGAACATACTGTGGCTGTTACTACCTAGACAACACTTACACAGGCTAATCCCTGCCATACAATAATAATGGAACCATAAGCCATGCCACCTCCCCCCAGCTTTCCTTCCCTCCCTCCTGCATCCATAGTGATCACAGCTGGTTTTGTTCCTGGTCATCCATCATTTTAGAGTTAGGAAGGAAGTGTAGCAGGCAACTGATTTTGCTGTTTAGAAAGTTAGAAGACCATACATCACATACCTTCCATCATTGAGTTTTCTTAAAAATAGTTTATTAACATGAAAATGTCATATGCACATCAGAGAAAGCAGAGACATGAATAAACCTCTGATTACATGGCAAACAGAATATGCTTTCAGGCTTAATTTCCGTCATAGATAATAACAGAGAAAGTCTGCTGTGAAGAAGTGGAGATTTTTTTGTTGTTTGTTTAATTTTCTTTTGATTTTCGAGACAGGGTTTCTCTGTGTAGCTTTGGAGCCTATTCCTGGCACTCGCTCTGGAGACCAGGCTGGCCTCGAACAAACAGAGATCTGCCTGCCTCTGCCTCCCAAGTGCTGGGATTAAAGGTGTGTGCCACCAACGCCCGACTGAAGTTTCTGTTTTTTAAAAACAGAAACTTTGTTCAAGCATCTTGAACAAAGATCAGTTTGCTGTGTGTATGTGAGTCTATGTTTTTGTCCTGTTTGAGTCTTGCAGACCTATTTAGTAATTTCCTCAGGACACAAGAGGGAGATTTCCTTATGAATGGAAGTAACCTTAATGGATACACATTTGTGTTGTATGATATTTTTGCTCTTTGGGAGGTCTACCACTCAGCACTCAAATCAATCACACATAGAGTCCTATTATTATCTATCTATACCTGGCCTCATTTTGACTTGCTTTTCTTAATTTACATTATCCAGTCTGCCTCTCTGTTTTGACAGAAAAGGGAAAATGTTGTAGAATATTATTTTAAAGTGTGTTACTTTTGTTTATATTGTATTTGTTTAACTCTGTGAAGCTTTGTTACTGTGCCTGTCTAAAACGCCTGATGGTCTAATAAAGAAATGAACAGCCAATAGAGAGGCAGGAGAAAGGACAGGTGGGGCTGGCAGGTAGAGAGAATAAATAGCAGGAGAAATCTGGGAGAAAAAAAGAAGGAGCCGAAGAGGGACAAGGCAGGGGGCAATCACCCTGCTACACACCTTGCCACAGAGTAAGAGTGAAAGTAAGAGTATAGAAGTAAGAAAAGTAAAAGCCCAGAAGACAAAGGTAGGTGGCAATAAAAGGAAAGCTGGCAAGAAACAAGCCAAGATAGGCCTAGCATTTATACTTAAGAAAATAATAAGACTCTATGTATTTATTTGGGAGCTTGGTGGCCGGCCCCCCAAAGAATAAAACAACCAAGAATATTTTGGCATACCACCGTGGGCCTCAAATTTACATAGGGCCTGAGAAATCTTGAACAAAAGGATACATCTCCTTTAAGTGATTCTGCCTGGTGGGGAGCCCTTAAGCAGCCAGTATGTGAAGTAGGAACAAAAATCTAAGTAAAAATGCCTGCCACACTGCAAGCAGTATCATTCTAGAACTCGAGGGAGGTTGAATACAGTTCTTGGTCCCAGACTTCCAACCTGACTGTGTGCTTTAGTTCTTGCTTTCACAGCTGAGGAAGTGGATGGAGCCAGCCACCATAGCTGCAGACACACCACTTAGCAGTTTAAAGTTTGTACTTGCAATTGAAAAGGCTAAAAGATAAGCAATAATAAAAGGTACAGATGGAAAAACCCTCAATAGGTTCCAGTTTGTTTAACAATGGTGTAGGCTTAAGAAAGGAAAGAAAATAAGTATAGACAGTCACAGAAAGAATTTTTTTTAAAAATGAAGTCTTTCTATCTCTAAGAGAAGTAAAATAATACAAAAGAAAAGAGACATGTAAGAAGGGAAATACACAGGGAATCTGGATCCTGTATGTTATTGTGTTGATTTTGAATTTTTTGATTGTTGAGGGGCAGTCAACAGCTGTGAACTTGACTGCAAAACTGAACCAACCTTGATACTTTAGAGTTATCTTAACTTTAAAATGGAAGTTAAAAAATGTGGTTTTTGTTTGTTTGTTTTGTTTTGTTTTTTGAGACAGGGTTTCTCTGTGGCTTTGGAAGCTGTCCTGGAACAAGCTCTTGTGGACCAGATTGGTCTCAACTCAGAGATCCTCCTGCCTGTGCCTCCCGAGTGCTGGGATTATAGGCCTAAACTACCACTGCCTGGCCAAAACTATTTTTATTGTCTCTCAACCCTATTAATTTACACCTCTTTAGTGACCAGGCTGGTCTGGAACTAACAGAGATCCGCCTGCCTCTGCCCTACCGAGTGCTGGGATTAAAGGTGGGAGCCACTGCCCGGCCTAAAAAATGTATTTTTCAAATAGAAATAAAAAATGCTTTGGAGTTGTTCCCACAGGCAATGAGAGGATGTGGATTCTTTCAGGGATAATATGGATAAGGTTTGTTTAGTCAGGACCTCCTGAATCTTGATAAGTGATATCTGTGAACAAAGACTATAGTGGGTCTTCCCAGGAGTTGGCCATTATCTCAAATTTTCTCTCTGGGACCCTAAAGACACTTCATCCACAGACAGGAGGAAGTATTGAAGAGAAAACAAGGTCTACATTCCCATGATTTCATTGTGGTTTGGGGATTGTCTTTGGTTATTTGGTGTGTCATGGATGTTTGTTATCATTTAGGGGCATATAGTGTATTGATACAAATTTAAAGTTATATTTGTTACACTGTATATATGTTTCTACTCTTGTTTAAAATACTTTTGTATATAACTGTTTTTACAACACACTATATAGTTTCTACTTTTAAGATATTGTACCTATGTAGATCATTTAAATATATTAGGTAAAATTCTAATTTTTGAAAGCTATTATTATAAACTATTTAGGATAATCAGGAAACATAAGTTAGTAGTTAGTCATCTAATAATCCGATTTGTAGATATGTTAGGCATGTTTTCAAGATCATATAGAGATATTTTTTGAATCACTAGATGGTCTTCAAACATTCCAAATATCCACAGAATATGGTATTTAAAATGTTTTGTTAACACAGGGTTTTTCATGACAATGACACACATCTACTACTGGTAGTACCAATTTACTTCAGAGATGATGATTGTTGAAGAAACTGCTTATAGACATGCAGGACACACAGGAAAAACTGTTGATCTCTGTCAAAACAAAGCAGGAGAGTCCTTCAAATACCTACTTCACAGAAGAGTCTTCCAGACACGAGGGAAAGTGACTAACGAACTTTGCCAAAATAAGACAGGACCGTCCAAAATTCCTGCTTCATAACATCTGCCAGATACTTTAGGCCTGTAGGCTGAAGGTGGATGCCCCAACATTGCAGGGGAACTCTGGGTGACTGTCCAGGTAGCCTAATGTCTCTGTTGTTAGATAATATAACATCCTTCTGGGTCTTTGATGGAGGTGAAGACTAGATAGTTATAGTCGTTGTTTTTCTTTGTTATGATAGAAAGAAATTTTGTATAAAACTTTGGATTCACTAAGATAGGATAGAAAATGGATTATTTTCTCTAAATTTCCTAAACATAAAGGAACTGAATATTATAATGTAACTTTACCTGATAACTGTTTTTGCTGTATGTAGTTATACTTTGTTAGAGTTAAAACCTTTTTTGACCAAAAAGGGGAAGTGTAGAATATTGTTTTAAAGTGTATTACTTTTGTTTATGTTTCATTTGTTTAACTCTGTGAAGCTGTGTTACTGTGCCTGTCTAAAACACCTGATGGTCTAATAAAGAGCTGAATGGCCAATAGAGAGGCAGAAACAAGAATAGGTGGGGCTGAGAGATGGAAAGAATAAATAGAAGGAGAAATCTGGGATTAAAAAAAAAAAGACAGAGAAGGAAGAGTGCACGAACAAGTCTAATGTATCAGGTGAAAGCCTGACGATCATTTGTGCTAAGAGAATGTATGTGTCAGTCTTTATTGCAGGGAAGGAGCACTTTTATATGTAGACTTACATGTAGCACATTGGAAAAACTCCAGTTGCAAGAGTTGGTGTCTTCACAACTAGATGTCGATGCCAGTGGGGCAAGGTCGGGACTGTGAGCCAGGACTAGAAAACAGGATGCACCTGCGGTTATTGGTTGATAAGCAACTCACAGAGACCTGTGGTTGCTGGGGCCCAACTGAGGAGGACATCAGGGGCTAGCTACCCAGCTACTCAGCCATGGAGTAAGAGTGAAAGTAAGATTATAGAAGTAAGAAAAGGACCAGAGACAAAACATAGATGGGGATAATTGAAGTTAAGGAAAGCTAGCAAGAAACAAGACAAGTTAATGCCAAGCATTTATAATTAAGTAAGTAATAATACTCCATATATTTATTTAGGACCTGGGGGGCACCCTCTACAAAAAGTGAAACAATCAACAATTGGGTGACCTCAACTTATATACATTTGATGTCCATCAATTTTTCTGTAAATCTTTTGAGTAAACTTTTTTGAGGGCTAAATAGCATCCCTTCTGTGTGTGAATATAAAGACTAATTGCACTGAATATTTCTGCCTATACCTCCTTGGGTAGAATAATGTACTGGGAGACACACTGAAGTTTTCCAATGTCACTAAGACCTTAGTGGAAGATTAACTGTCACATCTTCATATTAAATCCAGACACAGAGAGAGGGAAAGAACCAGTGATGGACTCCTGCCATTGTGATTGCAATTTTTTGTTGTAAACTTGACTACCCCTCTAATGAACTACAAGCCAGACATTAAAGGCACCACCGTTAGACATGATTTTTGATGGATTTGCTGTGGTTCAAGAGGAGGGAAATACTCCTTCTATGAGGATATAGAGGAGTGAAAACACACCTTTAATCCGGATCATGAGGACAGAAGACACACCTTTAATATCGCCACGGCTCCTGATGGATGACTATTTAACAACTTGGAAGAATGAGGCTTTTGTTCATTTCCTACTTGCCCTGGCCTGGTTAACAAGTCCATTCCTTCACTGGGATTAGTGTCTATTTCTTGGGTGTTCCAGCATACAGTGAAGATCTGCCAAGAGATCCAGCCTTGTGGACAGAGAAAATTAGGAATTTCTGACTTCAGCCTGTAATTCCAATACATTGCAGAAAGGGGGGTGGGGGTTGGACACCGTGTAAGATGCTCTTTTGCTTAGAGAACCTTGACTCATACAGTCACCAAGGCTCTGCCCCATGAATTTCACAACACAGACAAACACTCATGCTTAAATGCCCGAGAATCTAAGGACACTTCTCATTCAAACTAGCACAGTGATTTAGTTCACATCATCTCAGGCATTGTGGGAATTTGGTTTACATTAGCTACTGCCTCTTGGAAAGCTGTGGAAAACATGGAGGTGAATTTTCTAGGAAGCAAGTCAATGGTGGACAGAGGACTTCTGTGCAATGGCACCAGCCACCTGATAACACAGATCTAAAAGGAACACGATGTCCACAGCCACATGGATTGTCAATCTGTTTGATATCTGAGTCCACATTAACCCTTCCTTCCTAGAATTCTTTCCTTCCCAGATCTTCAACTGGGACTTGATCATATCCACAATAAAAATGGCCAGGACACTGTTAAGTTACAGGAGCTGAGAAAGCAAAGCAAAACAACAACACTATCAAATCTTAGAAATCCCTGAATGGTTGGTACCTGGAATTTCAAAGAGAAATTATAGCTAATTCAAGATACTAGTCCATGTGTACACAGCCTGCAGCTAGGCCTTGTCCTTCAACATTGGAGTCACTGTTTGATGCCTACAAAGCAGTAATGAGGTACCGATGAACCTGATAGTGTTGGACTTCTCTAATTAACTGAACCTCAACACAGTGAGTTTATTTCTCATTTGGTTGGTTTTCCTTGCTGGGGTTTATTTTTGATATTTCAATCTCATAGTTACAACGATAGGTTTGTTCTAGTGTTAATTTTTGCCTGTGTATTGCCTTTCTTCATTAATTATTATTTCATATTGGGTTTTGATTATTATGTCTTTTATTTTCATTTGGATTCTTTGTTCCTGTATTAAAACTTATTTAAGTATATATCACAAAGCCCTATCTGATTATACCATTTCCATGCACGCCTTACTGTGCTTTGATAATATTCTCCTGCACTACTTCACTTTTTTCCACTATTTTTTATTTAAATTAGAAAAAATCTTGTTTTACATGTCAATCCCAGTTCCCTCTCCCCTACTTCCTCCCCAGTCACCACACCAACTAACACCCTACCTATCCCCTACACTTTCTGCTACCCAGGGGGGTGAGACCTTCTATAGGGGGTCTTCAGAGTCTGTCATATATTTTGGGATAGTCTCAGGCAGCATCCCTCTATGTGGAATTGGCTCCCAAAGTCCGTTCCTATGCTAGAGATATGTAGTGATCTACTACAAGAGGAACCATAGATTTCCAAGGTCTCCACACTAACACCCACGTTCAGGTCATTCCCTTGCTGGTATCCCAGCTATCAGTCTGGGGACCAAGAGCTCCCCGTTGTCCAACTGAGTTATTTCTGTGGGTTTCACCAGCCTTGTCTTGAACCCTTTGCTCATGACTCTTCTTCAACTGGGTTCCAGTTCAGTTCAGTGTTTAGCTGTGGGTGTCTGCTTCTACTTCCACCAGATGCTGGATGAAGGCTATAGGATAGCATATAACTTAGTCATCAATCTCATGATCAGTGGAGGGAATTTAGGTAGCCTCTCCTCTCTTGGTTAGATTGCTACTTGGTGGCATTTTTCTAGATCTCTGAACATTTCCGTAGTGCCTGATTTCTCTTTAAAACTGTAATGGTTCCCTCCGTTAGGTTATCTCTTATCTTGCTATTCTTTCCTCATCTCAAACTTCCTGCTCCCTCATGTCCTCCTAACCTCTCCTCTTGGAACCTTCTCATTCTTCTAGGTCCCTCAACCATCCCCCCATATTCCAAATTTGCTCAGGAGATCTTCTCCCTTTCCTCTTCTCTGGGTGAACATGTATCTCTTAGAGTCATCCTTGTTTCCAAGCTTTTCTGGCGACCGGGACTGTATGTAGGCTGGTAATCCTTTGCTCTATGTCTAAAATACATATATAAGTGAGTACATACCATGTTTCTCTTCTTGTGAGTGTGTAACCTCACTCAGAATGGTGAATCCATTTGCATACGAATTTTAAGACTCCCTTGTTTTTTTTTTTTTCTCGGCTGAGTAGTACTCCATTGTGTAAATGCATTACCTTTTCTCTATCCCTTCTTCAGTTGATGGGCATATAGTTTGCTTCCAGATCTGGATATTACAAATAATGCTGCTATGTACATATTTGAACAGATGTCCTTGTTTTCTGGATATACTTCTTCTTTTGGGTATATGCCTAAGACTGGAATTGCTGATCTTGTGGTAGGCTGATTCCAATTTTACTGAGAATCCTCATACTGATTTCCAAAGCAGCTGTTTGAGTTGGCACTCCCACCAGAAGTGGAGGAGTGTTCCCATTTATTCACGTCCTCTCCAGCATAAACTGTCATTGGTGTTTTTGATTTTAGCAATTCTGACAGGCCCAAGATTGTATCTCAGAGTTCTTTTTATTTGCAACTTCCTTGGGATGGAGTTTTCCTTCCAGAACATTCTGTAGGGCTGGATTGGTGGATATTTATTGTTTAAATCTGGTTTTGTCATGGAATATCTTGTTTTCTTCCTCTATACTGATTGTAAGCTTTGCTGGATATAGTAGTCTGGGCTGGCATCCATGGTCTCTTAGTTTGTGTAGAACAGCTGTCCAGGACCTTCTAGCTTTCAGTGTTTCCATGGAAAAGCCAGGTGTAATTCTGATTGATTTATCTTTATATGTTACTTGACCTTTTTCCTATGCTTATCTTAATATTCTTTCTTTATTCAGTGTGTGTGGAGTTTTGGTTACTATGTGTGGAGGAGACCATTTTTTGTGGTCCACTCTATTTGGTGTTCTGTGGGCATCTTGTATGCTCATTGGCCTCTCTTTCTTTAGATTGGGAAAGTTTTCTTCTTTGATTTGTTGAATATGTTTTCTACATATTTGACTTGGTTTTCTTCACCTCCTTCTATACCTATCATTCTTAGTTTTGGTATTTTCACAGTGTCCCATATTTCCTGGATAATTTGTGTTAGGGATTTGTTGGACTTAAGATTTTCTTTGGTCGATGAGTCTATTTGTCCTAAAGTATCTTCAACACCTGAGATTTTCCCTTTCATCTCTTGTATTTTCTTGGTTATGATCGCATCTGTAGTTCCTGATCGTTTACCCAGCTTTTCTATTTCCAGCATTCCTTCGATTTGTGTTTTCTCTATTGGCTCTATTTCAGTTTTCAGGTCTTAAATTGTTTCCTTCATCGGTTTGATTGTATTATCTTGGCGTTTCTTAAGAGATTTGTTGATTTCTAGAATATTTCAAGGTTTTTTCCTTCATATCTTTAATAGGTTTTCTCATATCCTGTCTGAGGCCCTCTATCATTTTCATAAATATGTTTTTAAGTTCATTCTCTTCTGCTTCATCTGTGTTGTGATGTTCAGGTTGTGCTGGTGTAGGGTCCCTAGACTCTAGTAGTTTCATCTGGGTTTTTCTGTTATTGAATGTATTTTTATATTGTCTTCTTTCCATCCCTTCTTCCGGTGGGTGTAGAAGGACTCTCTTCCTCTCCTGGTGGGTATGGGTCAAGGTTCCCTTCTGGTAGGTGTAAACGGGTCCAATACTCTGATGTCTCATCTCTTCCCATGGATGGAGGCTGAAATGATATTGGAGACTTGGAAGTTTCTGGGTGGGCTGGATCCCACTGAATTGGGAACCCCCATGAGCAGTTCCTGGGAATCAGGTTACCCCTAGCTAGGCAGAGGAAGGGCTGCAAACAAGCCCAAGCTTAGGTAGACCCTCAGGTGTTGGCAGGACTGGTATTGGGACATTGGCAGTCTCTGGCTGGGTGGATCCCGCTGATTTAGGAAACACTACTTCCCTTTTTCCAGGATATCTTTGTGACTGATACTATGACTTTGGCAAAATCTCATATTCCTGCTTCCTCAAGACCCAGACGCTGGGCATTGGTGGCACATGCCTTTAATCCCAGCACTCAGGAGACAGAGGCAGGCAGACCTCTGTGAGTTTGAGACCAGCCTGGTCTACAAGAGCTAATTCCAGGATAGGCTCCAAAGCGACACAGAAAAACCCTGTCTCAAAAAAAAAAAAAAAAGTCTGCCTCCTCCTCTCCCTCCTGCTCCTGGGAAAGGGGATCCATCGCTTAAAGGTGACTGAGAGAAGCGCTCAGCCTCTCTCGGAGAGGGGACCGCGCCTGCCCCCTTGGAACCAAGGAGGGTGGCCAATACTGGTTACAAAATGTCCTCCTATGCTTGAGACCTACAGACTATATGTTCTTCAAGAGCTAATCTAGTGTACATCTCCTGGAAGTACACTAGAAGCATAAATATGGTGCCAAAACTCATCATTCTCATTCTCTGATTGCAGATAATTTGGACATACTTCTGTGTTGAAGACAACTGAGGTCACTCATTGTTCAGAGACTGTGGTGTAGGACCATGGACCATTCTAACAGGGAGAAAGATGACAGACAACAGACAACTCAAACCATGGCACAAAGGAATACACACTGTTCCAGACCATCTGGCACCTCAGCATCCTCTGGGGGTCTCATGGTGGGACCCAACTTCAGCGTTGGCAAGAAGATAGGATGTGGGAAATTTGGAGAGCTCAGATTAGGTAAAAACCTCTACACCAATGAATATGTAGCCATTAAAGTGGAACAAATAAAATCCCGTGGTCCACCACTTCATTTAGAGTACAGGTTTTATGAACAGCTTGGCAGTGCAGGTGAAGGCATCCCACAGGTATATTACTTTGGAACATGTGGGAAGTACAACGCCATGGTGCTGGAGCTCCTTGGCCCTAGCTTACAGGACTTATTTGACCTCTGTGACCGAACATTTACTTTGAAGACAGTGTTAATGATAGCCATCCAGTTGCTTTCTCGAATGGAGTATGTACACTCAAAGAATCTCATTTACAGAGATGTCAAACCAGAAAACTTCTTGATTGGCCGACAAGGCAATAAGAAAGAACATGTAATTCATATAATAGATTTTGGACTGGCCAAGGAATACATTGATCCTGAAACCAAAAAACACATACCTTACGGAGAGCACAAAAGCTTAACTGGAACTGCACGATACGTGTCTATCAACACGCATCTGGGCAAAGAGCAAAGCCGGCGAGATGATTTGGAAGCCCTAGGCCATATGTTCATGTACTTCCTCCGCGGCAGCCTGCCCTGGCAAGAACTCAAGGCTGATACATTAAAAGAGAGACGTCAAAAAATTGGTGATTCCAAAAGGAATACTCCCATCGAAGTTCTCTGTGAGAACTTCCCAGAGGAGACGGCAACCTACCTTCGATATGTCAGGCGATTAGACTTCTTTGAAAAACCTGATTATGAGTATTTACGGACCCTTTTCACGGATATGCTTGAACGGAAAGGCTACACCTTTGACTATGCCTATGATTGGGTTGGAAGGCCTTTTCCTACTCCAGTAGGATCAGTTCATGTAGATTCTGGTGCATCTGTAATAACTCGAGAAAGCCACACACACAGGGATCTGCCATCACAACAACAAACAGCCTCTTCGAAATCATCCTGCATCATCAGAGCGCCGAGGAGAGTGGGAAATCCACCCCAGCCGGCAGACCAATACCTCATTCCTGATGTCTCACTTGGCCCGCTGACTGCCATGGGGGTTCAGTACAGGTACCTACTGTCTTCCCTGTCCTTCTCAGCCTAGCTAGTAGAATGTTGGCTGGCTCTTGCAGTTTGGGTTCCTTTCAGATGGCTACTTACAGCAGGGGTGAGTTGCTTCTATTTAACTGATTGTGTCTGTGCCAGTTTTCTAACCATGTGGACTTTGGTAAAGTCATTTTTTGAGATAATTGCTGCTTTTTGTTATTGACTAAGAAACATCTATGTGATTTCTATATTGAATTAGTCCACCCTACTATCTTGATCTACTCGGGATCTGAAAAATACCATCCAGGTAGAAGTGTGTTAGTATCTGAATTGTAAAGTCCCGAAACTTAAAATTGCAGCCTTCCAGTACTAGCAGTATGCATGTGTAGCTCACTGCATGATGACAGATGATTTAGCACCTAATAGCCTGGCAGTATTGATTGGGGGATTTCCTGAGCAGGTATTCAAGAAGGTGAGCTGTTTCCTATTTTCTCTCTGGAATAAATTTGGTTTTAGAAATGTTTTCTTTTTTGGTTTGGGCTAGCCTGAGGTTTTCTTCTCTGTTTGGTACCAGGTATATCTTCTATCTCTTCACTTTCCTTGTGTACAACTTTTAAATCCCAAACAGGAAAAATTTCAGTTGAATATTTTTGTCATACTGATCACCAAGTTGATGTGTATAAATGAACTTCCTGCATGTAAATAAACATTAATAGGCCTCAAAAAAAAAACCTCATAACCCAGACAACATAAAATATGTCTGCTCCTGGTTGAGGCCACTTTTTATTGTGAACGTAGGGATCTGCAGTGTGTTGCTGAGATGGAGGTGAAGTATCAGGGATTCTCATTAATGACTTTCTTATCTACCTTTATGGAGGAAACCTGTTTATACTTTGTTTATGTGCTTATTTGCTTGCAGTCTCAGGGTAATACTGGCACAGGGATCAGTTTGGAGACATTCCTTTCCTCTCACTTTCAAGAAGATTTTCTGTAACCTTGGTGTTTGTCTTGGGGTTTCTATTGTTGCAACAAAACACTCTGACCAACAAAAAGTACAGAAGGAAAGGGTTTTTCAGCTTACTCTTCCAAGATTGCTGTTTGTCTCTAAAGGAAGTCATGACAGGAACTCAAACAGAGCAGGTTCCTTGAGGCAGGAGCTGATTTAGAACCCATAGAAGGGTGTGATCACTGGCTTCATCAGTCTATTTTAGTGTAGAACCCAGGATAAAATTCCAAGTAGGTAGAGAACCAGTCCCAATGGGCTGTGTCCTGCTACATTGATGACCTATTTGAAAATGCCTAACAGCTGTATCTCATCAAGCCATTGTCTCAACTGAGGTCTGTTCCTGTCTAAAGACTCTAGCTTGTGTCGGGTTGTGACACAAATCCCTCCAGTATGGTGTTCTTTTTTCTCCAAAGATTTGATAGATTCAGGGGATCCAAGACAGCAGGGCTCATCCTTGTTTGGAGTCATTTTTTTAGCAGCCACGCTTGTTGCTTATGCCTCAGGTGTTGAAGTGTTTTTCTTTTATCAGATTTCAATTTTCACACATATCTAGGAAGTCCTTTCATACATTGAAATGTCCTATGGTTTAATAGTTGAAACTTCCCTGAAAGACCCTCTGGATTTTAAGTTGTTTAGGACTTAACTTTTATTTCTACGAATTTAATTTGTATCCTGTGTCTCTTGATCACTTTTGGCCAGGGTTTTTTATCTTGATACATTCTTGACAATGACCTCCTCATGTCTACTTTGGCTCCAGGATTGTCCTTCGAATATACACATCAGTGATTCCAGTTTTGATATTTGCAGTGATTTCTCATGTAGTGCTTTGAGGTTGGGTCTTCTAGTGTTTGGGTGTCATTGAATTACATCATATGTTTCTTTGGGCTATGTGTCATTTCATAGTAGACAATTCACAGCAGTAAACCTTCATCCTGAAATTCTTTTTGTTTTTGCTTCTAGCATTGTTTTCCCCAGGTATTGCCAACATAATAAAGTTTTTGAATTTGAAGAAAGCAACATGGTCGCCAGGTTGAAGAGGACATCATTGAAAATGATTTCATTATCTTAAAATCTCTACGCTCTGGTTCCTTTGGAGATGTAAAAATATCCTATCCAGGGTCATAGCAACTACTAAAACAATTGGCTATACCTGCAAAGAGATTATGTCATCGCTAAGACACAAGCAACCAAATAAAAAAAAAATCAATGACTTTCAATATTCTAAAACACAAGTTGAGCTGTGAGGACAGTCATCATCAAAATGAGAAGCCCTGCTTGATCAGCAGACCTGTTCGTGCTCTACCACCACTTCTCCCCTTGAAGAGGAAGGCCAGTGAACCAGCCTTTCCATCAATTATAGGGAAAAGTCACTTTCAGAAGGATGGTATGAAAGAGAGAGTAAAGATTTCGTGAATCTATATCGTGGTCAATAAATGCCACTGCCTTGAACTGAAACCCAGATCAGATGTAATATTCCCAGAAGTAGTCATTATGGCTAATGTCACAAACAGTGACAGCTTTGGGGACAGCTGTCAACAAAAATTCTGTAGACAGCCTTCCAGGTGATCTCTCCTCATGGGAGTCAACCCTCAATCGAACACCCACCAGATTTCTAAACATGGACTTCTCCACAGAGCATCCAGCCATGAGGTCAACATGCCCAAAGAACAGGACAAGTTTGGACACACAACCTCTGGATACATCCCATTCAGGGCCTAGAACCTGATCATCAAGCAAATGTCCTTTGCACTGAGGGCACTGTGATTTGCTACTCCACAACCCATGGTGAGTGCTGGATACACTTATAAGCACAAAGAAAAGAGAGGACTGTGCAGTTAATAAAGACACATATGCTTTGCCCACCTAGATGTTCTCTTCCATTTTATTTTCTCTATACTATAATATATTAATAAATATCTTGTAGTTAATGTAAAATTACTGTCTCAGAGGGCACCTGCTTGGTTTCTCTCCCCTATAGTCAAAGCCATACACAATCACACACTTGAATGCATGGACACATACATCAAATTTTCAGAGCTTGCCAGCTATAAAACCATAAAGTCCCAGCCTTCCACATGTATATGCTTCAGGACCTGTTTAGTATCACATTATTTTACAATGTAGCCCCAGTTATACATATATATATTTGTCATGTCTTGCTGGGTATTCCCTTCCTTACTTCCAAAACAACACACTGCATCTATTCTAGCCTTTCCTAACTTCTCTCTCATTCTCTATGCACATGCACATACACAGAACCAATGTTAGGTTACAGGATCCATTTGGCATGCCCTGCCTCATACAGAGAGGACCATATATACTTCCATACTCTGTCTCTGCTAGGTAGCCACTCTTCTCCAGAAAAAATGCACATATGTATACAAATCTACATATCAGGCCCTGGTACATAAACTTTCTCCATGAACTTAAAGACCACTTACATATATCCAATTAGTTTTTACAACTTCTACAT
Organism: Cricetulus griseus; assembly: GCF_003668045.3. Taxonomy (NCBI): domain Eukaryota; kingdom Metazoa; phylum Chordata; class Mammalia; order Rodentia; family Cricetidae; genus Cricetulus; species Cricetulus griseus. The sequence goes on from NW_023276807.1 coordinate 3,411,400, forward strand.
AACGCCTGCATGACCATGGTAGTCCCTGTATTCATACAGGGTAAGTGTCATGTTCTGCTATATTTTTCTCCAATTAAGCTCCACATGGTGAGCTAGGTGTCAGGTCATGCACAGAATACACTCTCCTACCTTCAAAGAACTACTATGGCAGAATAAGGTGTGTGTCATGTTCTACTGTGTATCCCCTCCTCAAGTGCTACGGCCCTCATACACAGATATGTTCCAGCTCCTGCTAGGTACCAATTTCCCTATAATGAAACTATAAACAAATAGATGCTAATTAGCACGCAGCATGCATACTTAATTATGGTTTCTACTGCTGAGAATATACACCAACTCTGCTTATAAAGAGAACTATATATTTGAGTTGCATACAGCATTTTTTTCTTGTCAACTTGACTACATCTCTAATAAAATAAAACCCTAACATGAAGGGCACACATGTAAAGATTAGTTTTGATTCATTTGTGGTGGAGCAACATGAGGCAAATTTCCCTTCTATGAGGAAAAAGAGGTGTGAAGACAAACACCTTTAATCCAGATCTTGAGGCCAGATTATGGCCACACCTTTTTCTGGATTAGTTTATAATAACTGGGAAGACGATGGCTGTTTGTTCATTTGCTGCTTGCCCGTGCCTTGATTGCAAGTGCATTCCTTCATTGGAATTACAGTCTCTTTCTTTGGTGTTCCTGCACATAGTGAAGATAAGGCAACAGATTGAAATTTAGGATGGAAAAACCACTGGATTTTTGACTACAGATGGTAAGTCACTCCAATTATTTCCAGAAGGGGGGGACGATTGAATTATTGGATAAAACACCCTGTTACTATTGAGAACCCTGACTAACACAGACACCAAGTCTCTGTAACATAAGAGAAAAACTCACGCTCAAATGCCTAACACTGTAGGACATTTCTCATTCAAACTTCCTTAGTGGTTTTGTTCACAGTATCACAGGCTGTTGAGCACTTGTCTTCCATTAGCTACTGCTTCAAAGAAAGCTGTGGAAAGCATAGGAGTGAAGCTTTTTTTTTTTTTCTGGTTTCATGAAGTTTTTATAGTAACATAAAAAAGGAAGTCATAAGTAAAGACACATTCCAAACACATTTGTGGAAACATCAGATAGTTTGGTTACAGCAAATTGGGGTGTCTCTGCTGTAGGTCCCTGATGCTTATTGTTTGTTTTGGATCTGTTTGTATACTTCAGAGTGTTTACTTACCAGCCACAAAGATATTAGGTCAAACACAGAGTATTCAATAAATGGCTATAAAGCAGCTAAAGACTGACTATGGACTTGCAATACTCCAACCTCTCCACAATCATTATAGTTCTAATCAGTATATGGGCAAGGCGGTCAGTCTTCCTTCCAGGAATTTTCATTTATGGTCATTACCAGGCAGAGTCCCCTCTTTGTGTGACCACACCAGTAACTGACTCTCCCAGTCATGGTAGTGCATGACTGTGATGCCAGCAACTCAGGAGACTTCAGTAGAGGGATCTCTTGCATTCCAGTAGTCTGTGGTACAGCTTGGACATCCTGAAACATCTGTTTGTTGCTGTTGTTTTTCTTAATTCCCCTCCTAAAGGAATGTCTTAATAGACCAAGACCCACCCACCCAACATGCTCATTCAAATACAATCACCACTGTTTAGGGTAGGGAGCCGGACTTGCCAGCCAAACCCTGTAATAGGTAGGGACAGAGAGTTGCTGGGAGAACCCAGCAGCCAGGTAGCCAGGTCTGCTCTGATATATTAAATAGGCACATGGTGTGTGTTCTTTGTTTGAGACCTAACATTAATATGCGTCAGTAAGGCCATGTTTGGAAGTATTGACCGGAGTACTATTTTAGTGTATCTTTTTGGAAGGGGAGGGGAGAAGTTCTACCTATAGCAGCCATTCATACAAATGAAGTCAACATCTGCTAGGAGTGAAGCTTTCCAATCAAGTAGATTCAGTGTAGGAAGGTTGTTTCCCACTTTCTTGGTTTTCCATCCTGGGATTTATGTTTGATTTTTCCTATTTATATTTACAATGTAAGTTTTTGTTTTAGGGTTAATACATGCCTTATTGTCTGTTTCTTAATAATAATCATCTAATATGTAATTTTGGAAATTAAGTCTCATATATCTCAGGATTCTTTTTCCCTCTATTAAAACCTATTTAATTATGTGTCACACATGCCCAATTTGATCATACCATTTCCATGCATTCCTATGCTCTACTTTGATCATATTCTCCAGCCCCATTTCACTCCTTCCAGCCTATCTCTGTGTATGAAACAATGACTTTAACAAAAGGTCAGTTTCCTGCTACCTGATGACACAGACAATACAAAATATGTCTAATTTCAGTTTGTGGATCTGTTTTTATATGGGAATCTATATCTAGTGGCTCACCAGTCACTGTGCTCAGTATGGTCTGTTCCCCAGACTCTCCTCTTATGCCATGCTAATGTTCAATTTGTTTACTCTGAAGTCTAGTCATGTGCCTGGGTGAGGCTATTATTATTATGAATGAATGGATCTGTAGTGTGTTGCTAAGATGGATGTGAAGTATCCAGACTCTCATTAAAGACTTTCTCACCTGTGTTAATTCAGGGAAGGTGATTATAGTTTATTGTTGTACTTATTTGCTTGGAGTCTCAGGGTATTTCTGTCACAGGGAGCAGTTTAGAGACATTCCTTTCCTTTCCCTTTCAAGATTTATTTTCTATAACCTTGGTGTTCGTCTTAGCGTTTCTTTTGCTGCAAGAAAACACCATGACCAAACATAATGTTCAGAAGGAAATGTTTATTCAGCATACACTTCCAAGACTGTTGTTTACTTCTATAGAAAATCAGGACAGGAACTCATACAGAGCTGGTTCTGAGGCAGGAGCTGATGCAGAGGCCATGGAAAGGGGCTAATTAATGGCATGATCATTTTAGTGTAGAGCACAGGACCAAAATTCCAAATAGACAGAACAAAACTCACCTTTCCTGGCCACTTCTTCATTGATTACTACTTGAAAAAGTGCCTGAGAGCTCTATCTCATGGAGGCATTTCCTCAACTGTGGTCCATTCCACTCTGATGATGCTAGCTTGTGTTAGGTTGGCACACAAATGCCTCCAAAGTTTTGATAGATTCAGGTAATCTACTGGGCCTGGGCTCTACCTTGGTTACAGCCATGTTCTTGCCAGCCACAATTGTTGATTATGACTCATGTGTTTAAGTGCGTTTTTTTTTTATCTGTTTTAATATTCACACAGGACTAGGAATTCCTTTCATATTTTCAAATTTACTATGGTTTGGATGGTTGAAACATCCCTGAAGGAGCCTCTAGGTTCCAATTGGGTTAAGAATTCTCCTTTCTTTTCCTATTATTTATTTTGTATACTGTGTCTATTGATCAGTACTGGCCAGGGTTTTATTTTTTGATACATTCTTGACATTGACCTCATCAATGTTTCCTTGACTTTTCATGTACATAACAGTGATTACAACTTTGATCGTTGAAATGATATCTCATCTAGTGTTTTGAGCTTATTTTCTTCTGGTATTTGGATGTCATTGAAGGCTTTCCATAGGTTTTTTGGGCTATCTCAGATTACATGTTAGAGCGTTCATAGCACTAAATGCCCATCCTAAAATTACTTTAATTTTTGTTTCCAGCTTTGTTTTCCCCAGGAATTGCCAACAAGATAAAGAGTTTGAAATTGAGGCAAACATCATAGCCAGCCCCTTGGAAGAAGACATTCTTGAAAATGATTTTAGAATCTTGAAATCTCTAGATTGTGGTTCATTTGGGGAGGTGAAGCTTGCCTGCCACCTTCCTACAAATACAGAAGTTGCTATCAAGGTGGTTGAGAAAAATCACAAACCTTCGGCTGACCACATCTCTGAAGCAGAGATCCTTCAGTCTTTGGAACACAGAAACACAGTTCGATTTTTCCATGTCATGGACACACTAAAATTGACTTATGTGGTCATGGAGTATGTTGCAGGAAAAGATCTGGCAATGATCCTCAATGGCAAAGCCTATCTAAAGGAGGATGAAGGTGGACCAATATTCCTACAGGTTGTGTCAGCAGTGCACTTTCTACACAAAAGACACATTGCATATTGTGGTATTAAACTGGAGAACATTCTTGTCGATAGAGCTGGAGACATCAAGCTTTGTGACTTTGGAATGGCAATTCAGCTCAAAGAGAGGAAGATGTTGATGAAAGTCTGTGGCACTTTGCTCTATATGGCTCCAGAGATCTTGGCAAGGAAAACCCTATGATAGGTTGGCTGTTGACATGTAGAGCGTGGGAGTGGTCCTATATGTACTTGTCACAGGACAATTTCCTTATGTAGCATCCACAATGCAACATATGCACAGACTCATTACCAACACACAGTATCCCATTCCCTACCACACCTGTCAAAGGCCTGTCACGAAATCATTGTACAGTTACTCATGAAACCCAGGCAACAAAGGATAACAATTTGTCAGCTCCTGGAAAGAAGATGTCTCGGTGAAATTAAAGATCATGGAGAACCTATGAGTAAAGAAATCCTCCCCAGTGTCATAGAGACTATGTGCAGCATTGGCTATACCTGTGAAGAGATTGTGTCATCCCTTAGACACTGGCAACCAAATAATAAAATAACAGCAACATTCAATATTTTGAAACACAAATTTAGCCATGGGGATAGTCATCAGCCAAATGGGAAGCTGTGGTTAAACAGCATCCATGTAGGTGCTCTTTACACCCTTATCCCCTTGAAGAGGGCCACCAATGAACCAGCATTTCCAACCTTTAGACAAGCTGGGAAGGGTGACATTAGGGAGGATGGTGAGGAAGGAAGAGGCAAGAGATGCCAAAGCTGTAACATGTTTATCAAATACTCCTGCTTGGGTCTGATGTCCAGTTCAGATGAAGAAGTTCCTGAAGGAAGTGTCCTGAAGGCTAATGTTATTCACCGTGTGACTGGGGACACTGCAATAAACATGAATTCTGTGGACAGACTGCCTGGTGATCTCTCATGTGAATCAGTCCTGGATGGAACACCTACCAGTATTCTCAACATGGACTTCTCAACAGAGCAACCATCCTTGCGACCCACCATGCACAATGCCCAGCTCTGGTTTGGACCCTCAACCTGTGGATTCAGGCCATTCAGGGCCTGGAAGATGATAAGGAAATTAATTTCCCATGCCCTCAGAGCACTGTGCTTAGTTTCTGAAGCAATTCATGATGAGTCCTCCACCCTCCTGTAAGCATAAAAAAAAAGAGAGAGAGTACAATATAGTCCATAAGAGACAGATTGGATTTGACGACCAAGATGTTCTCCTCTACTGTATTTTGACTATGTTATTTTAAAAAATAACCCTTTGATAATGACAAGAATCTACAAGAAGACCCCCATCTATGATTCCTAGTAATAGTGGAGATGAAACCTGAACTGGCCTACCCTTGTAGTCAGATTGATGAATACCCCAACAATCATCATAGATCCATCATCCTGTAATTGATAGAAACAGATGCAGAGATCCATACTAAGCTCCATGCCAAGCTCCAGGAATCCAGTCTAAGAGAGGGTAGGGCATGTATGAGCCAGGTAGTTCAACATCATGAAGGAGAAATCTACACACACAGCTGAACTAAGCTAGTGGAAACTCATGAACACTAGACCAAGAGGTTTTCACATGCCACAGGTCCAAACTAGGCCATCGGTATGTGGAAAACTGTTGTGAAAGGTGGACTACCTGAGGATCCCTGGCAGTAGGACCAGGATCTAAGCTTGATAGATGAACTAGCTTGTTGGAGCCCATTCCCTATGGTGGAATGGCATGCTCAGCCTTAATGCAGGGGATGTGGGCTTGGTACCACCCCATCTTAATGTGCTAGACTTTCTTGACTCCTCATGGCAGTCCTTACCTTTGAGGAGCAGTGGACTCAGGGAGTCAAGTGGGTGAGGTAATGTGGGGGCAGGAGGGAAAACTGATTTGGAATGTAAAATAAAAATTAAAACAATTAACAAGTTATAAAAATGTAGCATTGTCTGACAATGCCTTAATAACGATCTTCAGCATGAGTTCCTATATCTACCTTTCATCTGGCATCATCTCTGCCATCCTACTGATAAACAAGCACTATGAGTCTCCACAGCTGAGCTTTATGCAGCACATACCTGAGCCAAGAAATGCCAAGCCAGAGCTGCTCAGGGACAACTGAGTCTGTGGGACTGCTCACAGACCTGAATTCCCTGGGATTAAACACACACAGATACTCAAGGCCCCAGTCCCAGTCCTGCCTCCATCCACAAGAAGAGGAGAGACATCAGAGAACTGGATCTGTTTGCATCTACCAGAAGGGAACCTTGGTTCCATACCAACCAGAAAGGAGGAGACTCCTTCTACACCAACAGGAAGAAAGGATGGGAAGTAGACAATATAAAAATACATTCAATAACAGACAAAAAAACATTACAACACCAGAATCTAGGGAAACTACACCAGCAAGACCTGAACAATACAGATGAAGCAGAATAGAATGCCCTTTAAAACATCTTCATGAACATGATAGAGGTCATCAAAGAGGATATGAAATAATCCCTTAAGAAATGGAAGAAGAAAACAAACCAAAAATACAAGAAATCAATAAATCTTGTAAGGAAATAGTTCAAGAACTAAAAATTGATATAGAGACAATAAAGAAAGCACAATCTGAGGGAATTCTGTAATAGAAAAGCTGGGTAAATGATCAGGAACTAAAGATACAAGCATAACCAACAGAATACAAGAGATAGAAGAGAGAAGCTCAAGAGTTGAAGACACTCTAGGAGAAATAGACTCATCGACCAAAGAAAATCTTACGTCCAACATATCACTAATCCAAAATATCCAGAAAATATGGGACACTGTGAAAAGAGAAAACCTAAGAATGATAGGTATAGAAGAAGGTGAAAAACACAACTCAAAGGTGCAGAAAACATATTCAACAAAAGCATGGAAGGAAAGTTTCCCAATTTAAACAAAGACATGGCAATGAAAATACAAGACATCTACAGAACCCCAATAGAGTAGACTGCCAAAAAGGTCTCCTCCCATATAATAATCAAAACCCCAACCATACAGAATAAAGAAAGAATATGAAGAGCTGCAAAGGAAAAAGGTCAAATAACATATAAAGGCAAACCTATCAGAATTACACCTGACTTTTCCATGGAAACTCTGAAAGCCAAAACATCTTGGACAGATATTCTACATACACTAAGAGACCATGGATGCCAGCCCAGACTCCTGTAGCCAGCAAAGCTTTCAATAAATACAGAGGGAGAATAAAAGATATTCCATGAAACAATCAGATTAAAACAACAAATATCCAACAATAAAGCCCTACAGAAAGTTCTGGAATGAAAACTACAAGCCAAGGAAGTTCACAACAAACAGAAAAATATAGGCACTAGATAATCCCAGTCTACCAACAGCCAAAAGAAAAATGGGGTGGACATGCACATACCACCCCACAAATCCTAAACAAACAAAACTGAACGATCAATGGTCATTAATATCCCTCAATATTAATGGTCTTAAATTGCCCATAATAAGACACAGGGTAGCAGAAGAGATAAGAAGACACAATCCATCCTTCTGCTGCATACAACAAATACACCTCAACTTCACAGTACCTAAGAGTTAAGGTTTAGGAAAAGATTTTTCAATCATATGAACCTAAGAAAGAAGCTGGGGTAGCAATCCTAATATCCAACAATTTAGACTTGAGGCTAACTAAGATCAATGAAAAGAGTTGGAGGAGGTCAATTCCTACACATCACAGGAGAAATGCATCAGGACGAAATCTCAATTCTAAACATAAATGCCCCAAATACAGAGGCATCCATGTTCATAAAAGAAACTTCACTAAAACTCAAGTCACACATAAAACCTCACACAGTTATAGTGGGAGACTTCAACCTACTACTCTCACCAGTAGACAGGAACACCAGACAGAAACTCAACAAAGAAAAAAAGGAACTAAGAGAAGTCATGGCCCAATTTGGTTTAACATACATCCATAGCACATTCCATTTAAATATGAAATAATATAAATTCTTCTAAGCACCACATGGAGCCTTCTCTAAAATCGACCACATACTGGGAAACACAGCAAACATCAGTAGGTAAAAAAACTTAAAATAACCCCTGTATCTTATCAGACCACCATGCTTTAAAGTTAGAATTCAACAACATCACAAATTGCAGAAAACTTACAAACTGATGGAAATTGAATAACACACAATTGTCCCATTCTTGGGTTGAGGAAGAAATAAAAGAAATTAAATATTTCCTAGAATACAATGAGAATGTGGACAAACATACCCAAACATATGGGAAACTTTGCAAGCAGTGCTAAGAGGAAAGTTCATAGCACGAAGTGCCCACATGACGAAACTGGAGAATAGTCACGTTAGAGAATTAACAGCATAACTGAAAGCTCCCTTAAACAAAGAAGTCAACACACCCCGGAGGTGTAGATGCCAGGAAATAAATTGAGGGCTGAAATCAATAAAGTGGAAACTAGGAGAACAATACAAAGAATAAATATAATGAAGAGTTGGTTCTTTGAGAAAATCTAGAATATAAACAAACCTTTATTCAAACTTACCAAACCGCAGAGAGTGAGCATGCATATTAATAATATCAGGAAGGAAACTGGGGACATGACAAGAGACACAGAAGAAATCCTGAGAATCCTCAGGTCATACTTCAAAAACCTGTATTCCTCAAAACTTTTAAATCTAATGGAAATAGACAATTTTTTTGGATAGATTTCACTTACCAAAATTAAATCAAGAACAGATAAGCAATTTAAATAGACCTATAACTCCTAGTGAAATAGAAGCATTCATCAAAATTCTCTTTCCCAAAATAAAGCCGAGGCCCAGATGTCTTCAATGCAGAATTCTACCATACATTCAAAGAACCGCCAATACCAATTTTCCTCTAAGTATTCCTCACAATAGAAGCAGAAGGGCCATTGCCAAAGTCTTCTTACTAAGATTCAATATCCTTGGTACCCAAGCCACACAAAGACACAACTAAGGAAGGGAACGACAGACCAATATCCTTCATGAACATTGATGCAAAATATTCAATAAAATACTGGCAAATCCAATCTAATCGTGCGAGAGACCGCTGGAACCTGCTGCATCTCTATGGCAAGATAGAAACCTAGTGCAATAGAAACTCTCAGGAATCTTCGAGGGTGACCCTATCTAAGACACTGAACAATGGGGATATAGAGCCTGAACTGGTAATCTTCTGCTACTTGGCAAGACTTCTACTGGGCAGATTCAGACATCAAACCAGCCAGGAAGCCTTCAACCTACAATTTTTCCTGCTTACAAGACGTGCTGTGGGAAAGGTGACAACGAAATAGTGGGACTGGCTACCAATGACTGTTCCTGCTTGAGAACCATATCATGAGAGTGAACCCACCCCTGACACTGCCTGGAGGGCCAAGAATGAGATGCTGAATAAATAGGTCATAGACCTTCAATAGAGACAAACACAACTGGGAAATGTAAATGAAATGATTCCAAATGATATTCTGCTAATTTCATAGACTGGAGCCTAGCAAAATTGTCATCATAGGGTCTTCAACCAACAACTGATGGAAACTGATGGAGAGACCCACAGTCACAAATTAGAACTATGGAGTCCTGCAGAACACAGGGAAGAAGAATCATAGCAGCCTTAGGGGTCTAGGACAATGGAAGAAAATCCACAAAATGAAATATCCAGGTCCCAAAGGGGCTCACAGAGAATGAACTCAAAACCAGAGAGCCTGCATGTGATTGGCCTAGGCTCTCTGCATATATGTTACACTTGTGTATCCTGGTCTTCACTTTGGACACCTGTCCCTGGGAACAGGGGCTGTTTCTGATTCTGTTGACTGTTTTGGGACCATTTCCTCCTACCAGGTTGCCTTGGCCAGCCTTAATAGGAGAAGAGGTGCCTTGTCTCAATGAAACTTCGTATTCCAGATCTGGCTGATATCCGTGGGATGCCTGACATTTTCTGAAGAGAAATGCATTAGTGTATTGGGGAGCATGGAGGGGACTGAAAGGAGATGGGAATCTGTGATATGGATGTAAAAATAAGTAAATAAACACACGTATACTCATGCGTCACACACACATAAAAGCACACAAACATGACTTGGTTTCAGGTCCTGTTAGGCACCCCTCACTTATTGGCAAGCACTGCCTATACACTGACACACATATGACCATATGGGATGCCCTATGTTTTCTTTCACTTAGAGAAAAAAAAAACCTTCTAAGTAAATACCATGTAGTACATCCTATTTTAAAAAGGCCCCATCCATACCTGTGTGTCAGGCCACCCTCAGTAACAACTCCCCTAAAGCAAAGCTCCATATACACACATGTCTAGGTGTAACAGTATGTTAGGTATACCCTCCGTTATTGCCCATGCCACACATAATATATGCATGTAGGGATAATGTTAGCTCATGCTGGATGTTCTGTACCTTACAACCCAAATCCACAGAAACACACAGACACGCACATGCAGAGGAATACTTGCCAGGTCCTGCCTTTCCCCCCTACTTCCAGGCAAACTCTCCAAACACATAAATAGGTAGGTGTCAGGTTCAACTAGGTATCCTCTTCCCTATGTTCAAATCAACACCAAGGGTTAAATGTTAGGGCCTGCTGATATTCCAATTTTGAATGGCCAATTGGATTACACCATTTCCATGCATGCCTTACAGTGCTTTGATGATATTCTCCTGCACAATTTCATCCTTCCAGCATATCTTTGTGAATGGTACTATGGCTTCAGCAAAAGCTCAGTTTCCTGCTTCCTCATGACCTAGACAGCACAAATGATGTCTTATTTCTGTTTGTGGACCTGCTTTGTGTCATTTAAAACTATATCCAGTTCTTGCTAATTTTCTTATAACACCAGGATTCACTAGTCACTGTGCTTCTTATTGTCTCTTCTTTAGACTCTCTTTATATGCTAAAGTTCAATTTGTTTACTTTGAAGTATTTGCTGTCTCAGGGTGAGGTCATTTTTATTTTGAATGAAGTGATCTGTGGTGTGTTGCTGAAATGGATGTATCAAAGACTCTCATTAATGACATTCTCATCTATATTTATGGAGGAAAGCAGTTTATACTTTATTTATGTGCTTATTTGCTTGCAGTCTCAGGGTAATACTGGCACAGGGATCAGTTTGGAGACATTCCTTTCCTCTCTCTTTCAGGAAGTATTTACTGTAACCTGGTGTTTCTCTTAGGTTTCTATTGTTGCAACAAAACACCCTGACCAACAAGAAAGTTCAGAAGGAAAGGGTTTTTCAGCTTACTCTTCCAAGATTGCTGTTTGTCTCTAAAGGAAGTCATGACAGGAACTCAAATAGAGCTGGTTCCTTGAGGCAGGAGCTGATTTAGAACCCAAGGAAGGGTGCTGATTACTGGCTTCATCAGCCTATTTTAGTGTAGAACCCAGGATAGAAGTCCAAGTAGGTAGAGAACCAGTCGCAATGGGCTGTGTCCTGCTACATTGATGACCTATTTGAAAATGCCTAACAGCTGTATATCATGACTCCATTGTCTCAACTGAGGTCTGTTCCTGTCTAAAGACTCTAGCTTGTGTCGGGTTGTGACACAAATCCCTCCAGTATGGTGTTCTTTCTTCTCCAAAGATTTGATAGATTCACGGGATCCAAGACAACAGGGCACAACCTCGTTTGGAGTCATTTTGGTAGCAGGCATGTTTGTTGCTTATGCCTCAGGTATTGAAGTGTTTTACTTTTATCTGATTTCAATTTTCACACATATTTAGGAAGTCCTTTCATACTTTGAAATGTCCTATGGTTCAATAGTTGAAACCACCTCCGAGAAAGACCCTCTGGATTATAAGTGGTGTAGGATTTAACCTTTTCTTTCTATGTATTTAATTTATATCCTGGTCTCTTGATCTTTTGGCCAGGGTTTTTCATCTTGTTACATTCATGACAATGACCTCCTCATGGCTTCTTTTAACCCAGGATTGTCCTTTCCATGTACACATCAGTGATTCCAGTTTTGAATATTGCGATGATTTCTCCTGTAGTGCTTTGACTTTGGGACTACTAGTGTTTGGATGTCATTGAACTACATCATTTGTTGCTTTGGGCTTTGTGCAATTTCCTAGTAGACAATTCACAGCAGAAATCCTCCATCCAGAAATTGCTTTCACTTTTGTTTCTAGCATTGTTTTCCCCAGGAATTGCCAACAAGATAAATTGCTTGTAATGCATGTGAGCATCATGTTCAGTCCATTTGAAGAGGACATCATTAAAACAGATTTCATAATCTTAAAATTTCTAGGATTTGGTACATTTGGGGAGGTGATGCTTGCCTACCAGCTCCCTTCAATTACATGTGTCACTGTCAAGATACTGGAGAAAAATCACAATGCTGTGGTTGCCATCAACTGTGAAGTAGAGTTCCTTCAGTCTTTGGAACACAGAAACATAGTTCAAGTTTTTCATGTCATTGACACACTGAAAATGACTTATGTGGTCATGGAGTATATTGCATGAAAGGACTTGGAGAGGTTCCTTAGAGACATTGGATACCTAAAGGAGGAGAAATCTAGACCAATATTCCAACAGGTCATGACAGCAGTACAGTTTCTCCACAAAGACACATTGAACATCGAGACATTAAATTGGAAAATATCCTTTTTGACAGAGCAGGAAAGTTCATGATTTGTGAATTTGGAACAGCAATTCAGGTCAAAGAGGGCCACATGTTGAAAAGTTTCTGTGGCTCCTTGTATTATTTGGCTCCAGAAATCATGGCAAGGAAAACCAATGAGAGGCTAGCAGTTGATATGTGGAGCTTGGGAGTGGTCCTATATGTACTGGTGACAAGACAATATCCATATTTTGAAACCAAAGCTCATGCTTTGTACAGGCTCCTCACCAGCACAAAGTTTGCCATTTTCTACCACTTGTCAAAACCCTGTCATATCATCATTGCCCAATTACTAAAGGTCAACCCCCCTGCACAGGATAATAATATGTCAGCTCCTGGAAAGAAAATGGCTGAGCCATAATGAAGAGCATGCAGAACCTGCAAGTAAAGAAATCCTTGACAGGGTTATAGTGACTATGAAAACAATTGGCTATACCTGTGAAGAGATTATGTCATCACTAAGACACGGGCAACCATATAATAAAATAAAAGCAACTTTCAATATTCTGAAACACAAGTTGACCTGTGAGGACAGTCATCATCAAAATGAGAAGCCCTGGTTGATCAGCAGACATGTTGGTGCTCTACAACCACTTCTCCCCTTGAAGAGGAGAGCCAGTGAACCAGCCTTTCCACCAATTATAGAAACAGGGAAGTGTCGCCTTCAGTAGGATGCTATGAGAGAAAAAGGAAGGAGATGCTGAATTTGTATCATGGTCAATAAATGCTACTGCCTTGAACTGAAGCCCAGATCTGATGAAATATTCCCAGAGGTGGTGTCCTTATGGCTAATGTCACAAACTGTGCCTCTGGGGACATTGCTGTCAACATGATTTCTGTGGACAACCTGCCAGGTGATCTCTCCTCATGGGAGTCAACCATGGATGTAATACCCACCGAGTGTCTGAACAAGGACTTCTCCACAAAGCAAACATCCATGGGGCCAACATGTCCAAAGACCAGTACCAGTTTGAACACACAACCTCTGGATACATCCCATTCAGGGCCTAGAACCTGAAACATAAAATGTCCTATGCACTGAGGTCACTGTGATATGCTCCTCCACAACTTCATGGTGAGTGCTGGATACTCTTGTAAGCTACAAAGAAAAGAGAGGACTGTGCAGTTAATAAGACACCCATTTGCTTTGCCCAGACAGATATTCGCTTCAAATGTATCTTGTCTATAATATATTAATAAATATCCCATACTTAATGTAAAAGGTACCACTCAGAGGGCACCTGCTTGGTTTCTCTCCCCTATAGTCAAAGCCACACACAAACAAACACTTGAATACATGGACACATACATTTTATTTTCAGAGTTTGCCAGCTGTAACACCATAAAGTCCCAGCCTTCCACATGTATATGCTTCAGGACCTGTTTAGTATCACATTCTTTTACCATGAAGCACCACTTATACATATACGTATTTGTCATGTCTTGCTAGGTATTCCCTTCCCTACATCCAAAGCAACACACTGCATCTATTCTAGCCTCTCCTGACTGCTCTCTCATTCTCTATAAAACACACACACACACACACACACACACACACACACACACACACACACACACACACACTCATAAACTCACTAAAAACCTCACACAAAATGATAGGTGAGAAGACGCATTAGTCATGCCCTAACTTACAGAGAGAGTACCATATATACTTTGGTTACTGTGCCAGCTAGGTAGCCTCTTTTTCAATCAAATCTACATTTAAGGCTCTGGTACATGACCCTTCTCCATCAACTTAAAGCCAACTTACGTATATTAAATTAGCTGTTACAACCTTCCACATAACATCTGTTTTCTTTATAGTTTCTGAATTCATATAGGGCAAGTGTCAAGTCCATCTTCTATTTTACTCTGGTTAAGCTCCACAAACACATGGATGACTAGGTGTTACGGCGAGCACAGGAGTCCCTCAACTACATCCAAAAAACTACTATGGCACAATAAGGTAGATGTCAGGTCCTACTGTGTATCTACTTCTCAAGAGCTGCAAACCCCATAACCAGATATGTTCCAGCTCCTACTAGGTACCAACTTTTCTATAACAAAAACACATATGAAGAGATGCTAATTAACATACATGGTACCTTAATTATAAATTCTACTGCCAAGAAGATACACCATTACTGCTTGAAAGGAAACCATTTAATCGGATGGTTTACAGAACCAGATGTTTAGTCTAGTATCATCATGCCAAGACATGGTGGCATGAGGACAGACAAGGTGCTGAAGAAGGAGCTGAGAGTGGGTAAGTGTCACTTCTGGATCCTGCATCCACTGGAAGTAGTGTAGACACTGAGCATGCCATAAGCACATATGTGACATAAAAGGCCACATCCATAATGACACACTTCCTCCAACATGAGCACACCTACTCCAACAAAGCCATGCATCTGCTACTAATTGGGGTATTGTACCCAATGCTAGCTTCACATACAGAGATTCATGCAATGGCTTCTATATGCCATCATTCATGGAAACCCCTGACATAACTGTCCTAAGTTGATTTTCTTAGTTGAGAAGGAAGCATCCATAATGCCGGTTTTTTTTCCAACTGTGGACACTAAAGCCACTACCCTGTAGCAGAAGCCAACAATTTCTACTACTTGCTGAGGCTGGAACATGATCCTCTTTTTGAATTACTTCTTAACCAGCTTCCTGTTTTCCATAATTTAGTTCACTGTCTGACCTTGGCAGTTCTGTAATTTACTCAGTAGACAAGGCTTGCTTAAAACTCACAGTTAAACCAGCCTCTGCTTTACTAGAATTGGGATTGAATGTGTACAATATTACAGCAAGTTCTCAGATTTTAACTCCTATTCACAACTTGAACCTTAACTGCGTGGGTCTTGCCCTGAGGTGACCAATCCCTTTATCCCATGCCTTCATGTTTTTATCTCCTTAAATAGAGGTTTTAACTCCAGTCCACTTACTGGTGCTCTTGATCTACATAAATTCTTCTCCATCAAGTATTTTTCTTGCTCAGATTGCTCCTTTTCATCACAAATTTTCATTAGACTTTTCACTAATATTGGCATGGCTGAGTCAATACTACACTGTTTTGAGATTTCTTTTGCCAAAGGGATTACTCCTCATCCCCACAGTTTAGTTTCAGGTGGACTCTTCAGTCAAGGGCAAACAGCATGCATGGTCCTCACCAAAATATCATCAGAATTATCTCTAGGCCACATATTCATATTCTTCTTCTCTGAAACCTCTTGATCCAGGCACCACACAGATTGAATCAAACTCAGCACCACTGTCTTTCTTGCTTCTCCTAGTATGGCCCATAAGCAGCACTTAAAGTTTTCAAGTGCTGGATCTATATTCTTTAAGCAAATGCAGGATCTGACTCTCATATCAAGGTCAATAGTAGCCCGGAATTCATCGGCATAAGAAATTTTTCTAAACACAACACAATTAGCAAACATACATACATCAAGCATTAACAAATTGAACCTCATGCAACTGAGAAGTCTTATCCCAGCAAAGGACATGGTTATTCAGACAATTTCCATACTATAGATTGGTACAAACTTTTCGCTAACTACAGATACAACAGAAGGATAATTTTCACAGTGTACAAAGAATTCAATAACTAGATATCAGAAACACAGTATACTACAAAAATGAGGAACACCCTCAATTGAGAATTTTCAAGAGGAAACACAAATGAATGTGAAATACTAAAGGAAATGTTCTGCAGTCCTGCATGATTAGTGGAAGCCCCAATCAGGCTGAGAAACTCACGTGGGTGGAATCAGGGTCCAGATACAGTGCTTTGAGTCCATCTGCCCCACAACTTCCCCATATCTACAAGCTGCTGGAGCATATGGAGAAGATGCTTCTGGGGAACCATAGGATCCCCTAAATAGTGCATTTCCTGCAAGTCCCTGACTTGCAGATGTTGTAGCTTTAATCAGCACTCCTTGCCCTGCTGGGAGACTCATTAAGTAGAGTGGGGTAGAGGTGGGGTGAAGTGGTACTTTGGTGCTTCCTGCAGGCTCCATAAATACAGATAGGGACTGACAAGTCTTGGAGAGGCCATCACCAGGGTTAAGTTAGGTGAGTGGCAGCCTGGAACTCACATGGAACATTCAACAACCCCTCCAAGACTTGACTGGCCACAGGATTTCCCTGACCTTGGGCAACAGAAAGATATCCCAAATATATTCCAGTGATGCTCTAGTATTTCTGTTTAAAATAAAACAAAAATTGTGGAGTGATGGTTTCTCACGCCTTTATTCCAAGCATTCTTGAGGTATAGGCACTCAGAATTCTGTAATGTCACCGTCAATTTTAATTTCAAATATAGCACCAGTATAAGCAAAGCTAATAAACAGAAAACAACTCTCAAAAAAAAAAAAAAAACCAAAAGCAGAAAAATAAACAAACAAAAAACCAGGAAGACAGAAATAAAAAATTGGAAATAAAGCCAAAGGAAAATAGGAAACAGTCTCATGATTAATTACATTGAAAACTGGCATGCAAAACTCAATGGGCAGAATAATATACTGTGCGATTAGGGTAGGGGCTGGAAAGATGGCTCAGAGGTTAATAGCACTCACTGTTCTTCCACTGTTACCCAGTTCAATTCCCAGCAACCACATGGTGGCTCACAACCATATGTTATGAGATCAGGTGCCCTCTTGTGGTGTGCAGATATACATTGAAGCAGAGTGTTGTATACATAATAAATAAATAAAATCTTTTTAAAAAGAAGTGAGTGGCCAGGCAATGGTGGAGAATGCCTTTAATCCCAGCTCAGAAGGCAGAGGCAGGCAGATCTTCTGTGAGTTCCAGGCCAGCATGGTCTCCAGAGGGAGTTCCTGGATAGGCTCCAAAGCTACACAGAGAAACCCTGTCTCAAAAACAACAACAACAACAACAAAAAACAACAAAAAGAATTAAAGAAAGTAAGTAAGTAAGAAAGAAAGAAAAAAAGAAAGAAAGAAAAAGAACTGAGTGGAAGCTGAAAATCTCACCTCTTTAAATTAACTCAGGATGCTCACCACAACTTCAAAGACAGACGGTACCTAAGAATGAAAAGTTGGGGAAAGATTTTTCAATCAAATGGACCCACGAAAAAAGCAGGGTAACAATCCTAATATCCAGCAAATTGGACTTTAAACTAAAATCATTCAAAAGAGAAGAAGAAGGTCACTTCCTACTTAACACAAGAGAAATCCATCAGGATGAAATCTCAATTCTGAACATTTATGCCCCAAACACAAGTCATGCTCGTTTGTAAAAGAAACATTAATAAAACTCAAATCCCACATAAAACTGCACACACTAATAGTGGGAGACTTCAATACCCCACTCTTTATCTTCAACACAGCTAAGTTAAGACCATCAAAATTCCCTGTGCACTGGTAGTAATTTGATAATTGATACAAATTTCCCCCTTACACTCCAATCAACTTGTCTAGGATTTCTCTAAAGTCTTTCAAAATATTTATCTAATTGATACAAGTAGCACTAGGGTTTTAAAAAGTGTGTGTGTGTGTGTGTGTGTGTGTGTGTGTGTGTGTGTGTGTGTGTGTGTGTGTGTTTGTACATTTTTCCTTACCTTGCAAGTTCTCACGACTTCACAGCACAAAAAAAAAAAAAAAGAATCCCACTCTAATGACATTTCTTCCTGTTTATTGTACACAACTGCAACAGGGGATTGATCACCAAGGAACTATAAGCCATCTGTTCTGTGAACTAGAATAGGCTTATAGAAAGTATGTTGACATGTAGCCTTGAACCTGCTTCCACCTTCATCCCCCATCACATGGCAAAGGAGGGTCACCCTAGCCAAATGCTTATCAAACAAGCATGAGGACCTGAGTTTTCAGATCCCCAGAGACCATATTAAATCCTGGCATTGAAGTTTGGTGTGCCTATAATCCCAGCTCTGTGGAGATAAACACAAACTCTTCATGTTCTCTGTGAAGATAATCCTAATGGACAAGACCTAGGTTCCAGAAGAAATATAAAAAACAGTGACCGAGGAATACACTTGATACTGATCTTGGCTCTACTACCATTTAAAAATTACTTGAAAGGGCTTTTGATTACAAATGAACTCAAATGTCTGTGTCTAGAAAAAGAACACACAAAAGAACAACACACCTCCACTCACACAAAATGCCACACAAATACACATACACAGGAAGGGAGTATGAACATGGGACAAAAATTTTCATCTTTCAGATATGATCCTTCTCACAATGTGTGGGGACCTAGTTAGCAAGCTTCAATAATGGGGTTTTACCAATCCCATTCTAGTGAAAACTCTGGAAGAACTGGGATTACCTTTATCATCCCTTTAGACGTGTCTGCGAAAGAGAAGTTTCTGAACCACTAAGAACAGTGCCCATAGGCCACCTGTCCTCACCCAGAATTTGGAAATTCCTTCAGAGCCTCTGGATAGCAGTTTCCTGTCCTTGACTCTGATTGAGAGGGAACAATAGATGCAGAATTGGAGTTTATGCTGCAGTCTGGCCTCATAAGGCTCTACTAGTACTCATTTGTTTTTATTTTGTGTGTGTTTTCTCTTAGTTTTTATTTGTCTTTATATATCTCTAGAACTATGTTTTAATTTTTATACTTGAGAAATACTCAAGTATCTTCATCAAAAATAGTGAAAGTAGTATATATATGACATTTCCGTCTGTTATTAATGTTTTGTATAAACATTTGGATACTCAGATGTAACTATGGGAGCCTCTTTTAGAAACTAAATGGGAAATGAACAGCCTGTTTACTTCAGTCCTGGCTTGTCTCAGTCTGTCATGGTTACTGAAGTATGTGGAGACATGTGGAATTGTTGAAAGCTCAGACAGTCAAAATGTTCCTTTGCACATGGAAATGATAGGTCACTGCCCACAGATTGTTCTCTTCTGATTTTCTATTTAAAATGTTTTGTACATCCATACATGCAAGACTGCATGCCAGTGTGTGTGTGTGTGTGTGTGTGTGTGTGTGTGTGTGTGTGTGTGTGTGTGTGTTTGTACATACAGGAGCATGTCTGAGTGTGTGAGAGTGAGGACACATGCATGTGTTTCTATGTATGAGTGAGAATATGTTTACTTATAGGTTTGTGAGACTTGCATGTGTGTATGTGCAGACAGAAGGCTCAGTTGTCCTTTTCCTCTGCAATGTGCCAGGGAATGAACACAGTGCAATGGGGCATGCTGGTACATCATTCTCTCTGTGCATGGAACTTCCATGCTAATAGAGATAATAGAGCAAAGATGGTATCTTCATTGCAATATCAGCCAGGAGATGCCCCAGGTTCCATTGTGCTGTCTCTGCCTCATACTGTCTTTGAATTAGGCATGAGGCTAACTCCTGAATAAACTGCTAAACTCTACCATTGTATGAGGATACATGAGGATCCTCTCTGGACTTGCCCTTGGACCTGATACAGCATCACGAGAAATGCATATTTCACCATGACCTTCCTATTTTTATTAATAATTCTCACATTTGGGTGTAGTGCCTATACTAGGCATATCTATCTAGAGGGTAAAGACTTGTAGCTAATATTAATAATAACATCTTACTAAGAACAAGGTTTAATCACACCATAGTTTTAAAACATCAAATCACTCTACCACAATCCTAAAACTCATAGATCAGTCTGGACTCAACAATGTAACAGAATTATAGAATAATTTCCCTTATGAACATCGATGTTAAAATTCTCAATAAAATACTTGCAAATCAAATCCAAAACACTTAAAAAGATCATCCACCACGATCAAGTAGGCTTCATCCCAAAGGTGGATGAATGTTTCAAGACACATAAATCAATAGATGTGACCTTTGAAAGACACAATCACATGATCATTTCATTAGGTGCAGAGAAGACCTTTGACAAAATCCAACCCTCTTCATGGTAAAAGTTCTGAGAGATACAGGGGACATACATAAACAGATTAAAGACAGGTTACAGCAAACCCCAAACCAACAACAACAACATAAATGGAGAGACATTCAAAACAAGTCTATTAAAATCAGTAACAAGGTTTTCCACTCTGGCTATACCTGTTCAATATAGTAGGATACAAAGTATGTTCATTTGTAGATTATATCAGTATACAAAACTGACCCTACAAATTCCACTAGGAATAACTACAGGTAATAAACACTTTCAACAAATAATCTGTATATAAATTAACTTTAAAACTTCAATAGCCCTCCTATATAAAATTGAAAGGCCAACTGAGAAAATAAAGTGAGGGAAATAGTACCATTTACAACAGCCTCAAATAATTTAAAGTAACTTGGGGGAAAACTAATCAAGCCAGTGAAAGGCATGTATGATAAACAAAACAAACCTTAAAGATATAGAAGATATCAGAAGATGGGACACTCTTCCAAGCTCATGGATCAGTAGGAAAAACTGGTCATCCTACCAAAAGCAATATGCAAATTCAAAACAACTCCCACCAAAAGTCCAAAACATTTTTTCACAGATCTTAAAAGGATAATTTTCAGCTTTATATGGAAGCAGAAAATATCTAGCATTGCTGAAAGAATCCTGAATAACAAAATAAATGTGAGAGATATCACTATTTTTTTATTTTATGTTCTATTACAGAGTTATTCATAAAAGCAGCATGTTATGGCCCCCAAAACATGCTAATCAACGTACACAAATTGAAGACAAAGACATAGAACCACACACCTATAGACACCCAATTATTGGTAAAGAAACCAGAAACACACTCTAGAAATTAGACAGCAGCTTTAGCAAACGGTACTGGTCAAACTGGATGGCTTTGGGCACATGCCTTTAATCCCAGCACTCGGGAGGCAGAGGCAGGCGGATCTCTGTGAGTTTGAGATCAGCCTGGTCTTTAGGGCAAGTGCAAGGAGTGGCTACAAAGCTACACAGAGAAACCCTGTCTCAAAAAGCAAACAAACAAAAAAAAATGAAAGAAAGAAAGCAGAAATACACTCTAGAAATTAGACAGCAACTTTAGGAAACCATACTCATCAAACTGGATGGCTTTGGGCAGTGGTGGCACACGCCTTTAATCCCAGCATTCAAGAGGGCAGAGCAGGTCTGTGTGACATAGAGGTCAACCTGATCTACAAAGCAAGTTCCAGGACAGCCTCCAAAGCTACACAGAGAAACACTTCTTAAAAAAAAAAAAAACAACTGGATGGCTGAATGTAGAAAAATACAACTAAATCCATATTTATCAACCTGCACAAAACACAACTTGAAATAGATAAAACAAAAACAAAACATAAAACCAGGTCCACAGAAACTGATAGAAGAGAAAATGGATCCTAGCCTGGAATCATGGGCGCAGGAAAACTTTCTGAACACAACACCCTTAGCACACAGACTAAGATCAACAATGAATGAACTGGGCCTCATGAAACTGAGAAGTGCCAGCATAGCAAAGGACACTGTCAATCAAAGTGTCAGCATACAAAATGGGATAAGGTTTTCACTAACTACATTTAAAATAGAGGGATGATTTTCACCATATATACAGAGGTCAATAACTAGATATGAACAAAACAATA
Source organism: Cricetulus griseus (assembly GCF_003668045.3). Classification (NCBI taxonomy): domain Eukaryota; kingdom Metazoa; phylum Chordata; class Mammalia; order Rodentia; family Cricetidae; genus Cricetulus; species Cricetulus griseus. Next base: position 3,433,706 of record NW_023276807.1, read on the forward strand.
ACCTACCTAAAAATGTGGCACAAGCTAAACAGAATTTTCAAAAAAGGAAACTCATATGAATTGAAAATGAAATTAAATTAACCAATTAAAAATAGTTATGAAGCCCTGCAAGTCTGGTGGAAGCCCCAAGTTGGCTGACCAACTCTGGTGCCATTAGGACCTAGATCCAGTGATGGTCCTGTAGAACCAAAGGTCCTCCCTAAATAGTGAAAGTCCTATGTCCATCTGCCAATCACAACTTTGGGACTGTTATGGCTTCTGTCAGCACTGCTTGCCCTGATGAGAGACCCATGGAATCCCGTTGGGAGTAGGAGAGGGACAGTGCTGCTATCTGTAGGATACAAGAAGAATAAAGTTACAGCCTGGCAAGTCTTGGTCTACAACAAGGGAACAGAGGTGGCAGGCTGCCTGGAACTCACAGGGAATATTCCACACTCTCCCCAACCCTGCATAGCCAATAGATGACCCTGACTCTAGACAACATCAAGATAGCCAAGATAAATCCCAGGGAAGGTCAAGTATTTACAGTCAAAATAAATGAGAAAAATATGAGGTGGTAGCTCACACCTTTAACCCCAACATTCTGTAAGCAGGGGCACATAGATCCATGTGAGTTGAAGTCCAACCTGGATGACAAATGGCGTTCCAGGATAACCAGATATGAAACACAGGGAAATCCTTTTCAGAAAAACCAAAGGACAAAACCAAACAAAAACAAAACCAGTCCAATGACTAATTGCATTGAATATTTTCATGTAAATCTCATTGGGCAGAATAATATACTGTGTATCACACTGCATTTTTCCAATGTCATTACAGAGAAGGAATGAAGGTTACACTCCTTAATCTCAAGGAAAAGCCCAGTGATGGAATTCTGCCTTTGTAATGGCAATTTTTGGTTGTCAACTTGACATCCCTAATGAACTACAACCAAGACATGGAGGAAATTCCTGTGAGAGATTATTTTTAATTGGTTTGTTCTGGATCAAGAGGAGGGAAATAGTGCTACTATGAGGATCTAAAGGTGGGAAGACACAAGCCTTTAATCAGGACCTTGAGGCAAGAAGACACACCTTGTTTATGGCCACGCCTTCTGCTGGATGACTATATAAGGACTTGGAAGCTGGCTTTTGTTCATTTTCCCCTTGCCCTTGCCTAGTTAGCAAGTCCATTCCTTCACTGGAATTACAGACTATTTCTTTCATGTTACAGCATATATATACAGAAAATCAGCGAAGAGATCCAGCCTTGTGGATTGAGCAACTCCTAGATTTTTGGTCTTTAAGTTCACGGCAAGCCATTTTTGGATTATTTGGACTGCAGCCTGTAAGTTATTCCAATAAAGTCCAAAAAGAAAGAGGGTGGGGTGGGCTAATTGAATCATTCTATAAGAGTTTGTTGGCTATAACATACTTCTTTCTCTTGGGCTGTTTCTAGCCCCTCAAGCAACTGTCCTTGACAGGTACCCCATGACATTTCCAACACCTCAGGGTATACTAGGGCATCCAGGCTTCACATACACAGTTTCATGCAATGTCCTGTATATGCCTCCATCCAGGGACACCCCTGACATACCCTCCTCAGTTGGGGAGGCAGATTCCATAATGCCTTTCTTCTACCATTTACTCTGAAGTCAGAACCATGTAGCTCAAGATTCCATGTTCAGCTGTTTGCTGAGGCTGGAACATAGCCCTCTTGTTTAATTGCATCTTAACCAGCTTTCTTTTTTTTCGGTTTGCTCGATCAAATTTATTTTCTATTAATTAATTAAAAATTTTCTCAACCCCATCACAGATGACAGTTTCTCCTCTCCCATTCTCTCATCCCAGTAACTCACCCTAATTTTCCCTCTCTACCATTCACTTCCATTCTTTCTCCTTTCTCTTGAGAAAAGTGTCAGCCTCCCAGGAATATCAGCCAGCCACAGCATACCTAGTAACAGTATGTTTAGGCACCTCCTCTCTTATTAGGCTTGGCAAGGCAATGCAGTAGGAGAAATGGGTCCAAAAAGCAAGCAACAGAGTCAGACCTCCCACTGTTAGGAGTCCCACAAGAAGATCAAGCTACACAATAGTAACATATGTGCATAAGGGCCTATGTCAGTCCCATGCAAGTTCTCTGGTTGGCCGCTTTCTCTTCCTCATGGTTTCCTTCAAAGGCTGTACTTCGCTGTTCTGGAATTGGCTATGTAGACAGGACTTGCCTAAAACTCAGAGATCCACCTGCCATTGTCTTACTAGAAGTTGCAATTAGTGGCATTCACACTACAGGTGGCTCTAAGCTTTTGTTTAATTCTTTTTTCAAGTTGGAAGCTTAACTGTGTGGTATCTTGCAGGGAGGTCACCAATCCCTTTATTCCATATCTTAACCTGTTTATTGCCTTAGACACACTATTTAACTCTAGTCCCCTTACTGGAGCTCCTTTTCTAATCAAATGTTTCTACATCATTTCTTCTTGCTGTATTAAACAGATTGAACTAGACATCACCCATGCCCAATGTGATCACACTATTTGATCATGTTCTCCTGCACTATTTCACTCCTTCCAGCATAGCTTTGTGATTGATGGGATGAGTTTAGAAAAGCTCAGTTTCCTCCTTCCTCATGACCTAGAGAATACAAAATATGTCTGGTTTCTGCTTGTGGACCTGCTTTGTGTCATGAAAACTATATCTGGCTCTAGTTAATTTCATAATAACAAAGAGGTTCAATAGTCACTGTGCTTAATGTGGTCTCTTCCAGAGACTCCTTATATATGATCTTAATGTTCAATTTTATTTTTTACTCTGAAGTATACTCTTGTCCTAGGGCAGGGCTATTTGATTGTGAATGAAGGGATATGTAGTGTGTTGCTAGGTTGGTTCTGAAGTATGAATGATTTTCTCATCTCTATTGATTGCAGAAAGGAGTTTATACTTTATTTATGTGATAATTTCCTTGGGGGCTCAGGGTAATATTGGCAGAGGGATGAGTTTGGAGACATTCCTTTCTCTTTCAAGAAGTATTTTTTATAACCTTCATGTTTGTCTTAGGGTTTCTATGTTGCAACGAAACAAAAAGAAAGTTCATAAGGAACGGGTTTATTCAGCTTACACTTCCACAGTCACTGTTCTCCTCTAAAGACAGTCAGAATGGGAACTCAAACAAAGCAGGTTCCTTGAGGCAGGAGATGATGCAGAATTCATGGAAGGGTGATGCTTACTGGCTTGATCAGTCTGTTTTGATACAGAATCCCAGCCCCCAAATCCAAGGACAGAGCCAATCACAATGGAATGGGCCTTCCCACATTGATGACTAATTGGTAAAATGCCTAACATCTGTATCTCATGGAGGCATTTCCTCAACTGAAGTCCATTCCTCTCTGACACTAGCTTGTGTTAGGATGGCAAACAAATGCCTCCATTACAGTGTTCATCCTTCTCCAAAGTATTAATAGATTCAGGGAATCCAAGAGGCTTGGGCTCTACCTGCTTTGCAGCCATTTTTGTTACCAGCCACATGTTACGATAAATCTGTCTGCCAAAACCGCCTGAGCCCCACCCATCGTGTGAGCTTTACCCAAGCAGCCCGCTCGTGTTAGGCCCAAATGAACACACAGAAACTTGTATTAGGTTAAAAGCTGCTTGGCCAATGACTAGGATTCCTCATCTGTTAGCTCAGTCTTAATTATCATAAATCTATATATTTTATAAGACTTATCTTATCCGATGCCTTATTGGCGTCCCTCCTTGCTGGTGGATCACATTGTGCCACTGGAGCAGGGCAGAGGGGAAAAGGGGCTCTTCCTGTTTCTCCTTCGCTTAAATATGAGTCTCCTTGCTATGTCACTTCCTGCCTAGATCAGCACTTCTCTACAACATTTCCCAGAATCCTCTTTGACTTCTAGTCCCGTCTAACTTGCTCTCTCATTACCCGTACAGTATTTTATTTAACAATCAATAAGAAAAACTACACAGTAGGACATTCCCCATCAGCCATGCTTGTAACTCTCATGTTTCAGTGTTTTTTTTTTTCTTTTATCTGATTTCAATACTCACACAAGTCTAGGAATTCCTTTCATATTTTCAAATTTCCTACGGTATAAAAGTTGAACCATCCTGGAAAGATTCCCTGGTTTATAATTTAGTTAGGACTTCACCTTTCTTTACCTATTATTTAATTTGTATCTTATGTTTCCTGATCAGTTTTGGGCAGGGTTTTTCATTCTGATACATTCTTGAAAATAACCTCATCTGTTCTGGAGAAATGGCACAGAGTTTAAGAGCACTGGTTGCTGCTCCAGAGGACCTGAGTTCAATTCCCAGCAATCACAGGGTGTTTCACAGCCATCTATAGCAAGATGTGGTGCCCTCCTTTGCCCTGCAGGCATACACGAAGGCAAAACACTGCATACATAATAAATAAATATCACCTTAAAAATAACCTCATCATTGTTTTTGATATCCTGGTATTTCATTCCATGTACACTTCAAGTATGCTATCTTTGATCTTTTGAGTGATTTTTAATCAAGTCCTGGGAAATCAGGTATTCCAGTAATTGGATGCCATTGAAGTGCTTCATTAGGTTGTTTGAGTTGTCTGAGATTTCATGACAGAGATAGTCCTAAACCTCCATCCTAAAATTGCTTTAATTTTTGTTTCTAGCATTATGTCCCATGAAATTGCCAACAAGAGAAAAGTGGTTGAAATTGAGGCAAACATCATGGCCAGCCCCTTGGAAGACTACATACTGGAAAATGATTTCAGAATCTTAAAATCTCTCGGCTGTGGTTCATTTGGAGAAGTGAGGCTTGCCTGCCATCCTCCTACACATACACAGGTTGCTGTCAAGTTGATTGCAAAAAAGCAAAATGGTCTGGCTCACAATGTCCCTGAAGTAGAGATCCTTCAGTCTTTGGAACACAGAAATATAGTTCGATTTTTTCACTCCATTGACACACTGCAAATAACTTATGTGGTCATGGAGTATGTAGAAGGACAGAATTTGGAGATGTTCATTAGGGACATTGACTATCTACAGGAGGAGGAAGCTAGACTAATATTCCAACAGGTTGTGACAGCAGTACACTTTCTCCATGAAAGACTCATTGCTCATCGTGATATAAAACTGGAGAATATCCTTATTGATGGAGCTGGAAACATCAAGCTTTGTGACTTTGGAATGGCCACTCGGCTCACAGAGGGGGAGATGTTGACGAAGGTCTGTGGCACCTTGCTCTATATGGCTCCAGAGATGTTGGCAGGGGAACCCTATGATGGGCTGGCAGTTGACATGTGGAGCTTGGGAGTTGTCCTATATGTACTAGTCACTGGAAAATTTCCATATGAAGAAACCACATGTCCTGCTTTGTCCAGTCTCATCACTACTACAAATTATCCCACTCCCTACCACCTATCACAACCCTGTCTCATCACCATTGAACAGTTACTCACGGTCCCCAGCCAACACAGGGTAACAATCTGTCAGCTCCTGGAAAGAAGATGGCTGGGTCACATTGAAGAGCATGGAGAACCTGCAAGTAAAGAAATCCATCTCAGGGTTGTAGAGACTATGTGCACCATAGGCTATAGCTGTGAAGAGATTGTGTCGTCCTTAAGACACAGGCAACCAAATAATAAAGTAAGAGCAACATACAATATTCTAAAACACAAGTTGACCTGTGAGGACAGTCATCATCAAAATGAGAAGCCCTGGTTAATCAGCAGCACTGTTCGTGTTCTTCTCCCCTTGAAGAGAAGAGCCAGTGAACCAGCCTTTCCAACTTTTAGAGAAGCTGGAAACGGTGACTTTCAGGAGGTGGATATGGAAGGAAGAAGAAAGAAGCCGAAGCTATATCATGATCAACAAATCGGACTGCATGGAACTGATATCCAGATCAGGCGAATTCATCCCAGAAGGAGGCGTCCCGATGGCTAATGTCATCACCAATGCCACTGTGGACATTGCAGTCTATCAACACCAAATCCAGTAGATTCCGTGTGACAAGTTCCACAGACTGAGGGGATGACTTCAAAAGAAGGCAATCTTCTGGAACTGGTGGTGAAACTCTTTGGCCAGAGAAAAATATTAGACTTTCATTCTTATGGTAATTTCAGTTTGTTCTTCTATTCCTTTTTTGAATTAGCGAAATGTTCCTACGTTGACATGTCAAGCAAGAGCTATAGATAAAAAAGCATGCCCTGAGATGGGCTTACTAGCCATGACCCCATCTCTGCAAAAAAGGGGTGCTTTCCAAATCATTCATGTCATTCACATAAGCACAATAGTAAAAACTTTCCCAACAATAAATTTTAACATGTCTGTGTTTGTGTCACCAAGAGTGGGCTTTAGTGTTTGGTAAAGAAAGTTAAAATAGCTTTTATAAGAAAGTTAAAATAGCTCAATATTTCAAAAACTCGCAAGAACTGGGTAATAGATGTTAAACAATACCTAACCCGAAAAAATTTATTAATTTGATTTAAGAAATACTCAGCCTTGATTGATCCTATGTTTTTATTAACCAATGATGCTTCTGTGTTTTGGTTAACACACGATGATTTTATGGTTTGGGTTTTTGCATTACTGTACCAAGTAACAATAATGTCAGCTGTTAGTTTTTGCTTCACAAAAACATCCCCTGAGGAAATAAAAACTGTATTAAAAAACCTTGCTGGAGAGCTGCAAAATACACTCCAATTCAAACTGCCTAAATGTTTGTTTCTGTTTGTCATCGCCCTATCCTTACCCACCTAGACTTCAAGGGAAATTTAACTGGGTGGGATCTTGTAGTAAGGCCACCACTCCCTTGATCCATGTCTTAAACTGTTTATCTCCTTAAACACAGAGTGTAACTCCAACCCACTTAATTGTTCTCCTGATCTACTAAAATTCTTCTACAGTGTGTATTTTTCTTGCTCAGTTTGCTCCTTTTTATTATAAATCCTCATTAGGGTTACCACTAATATTGGCACGATATAGTCTATACTAGGCTGTTTTGTGATTTCTTCTGCCAAAGGGATTAACCCAAATCTCCTCATTGTAGCCTCAGGCATACTATTCAGACAAGGGAAGCCACATTTTTCACCAAATATCACCACAATTATATATAAGCCACATATTAATATTCTTGTCCTCTGATCCCTTTTGATATAGTCACCACACAGTTCAAACAAACTCAGCACCACTGTCTTCCTTTAATTTACTAGTATGGCCCATTAAGCAGCACTTAAAAGTTTTCACCTGCTTTTCTAATCCATAGTCCCAAGGTCCTTATTCCTTCAGACAAAACCATGATCTGACCTCTCACAACAATACCCTGCCTGGTCCATGGTAACCTAGAACTCACTGACACAGGAAAGTTTTCTGAACACAATACTGTTAGCACTCATACCTAGATCAACAATTAATAAATTGGACCTCATGAAACTGAATAGCTTCTATACTGCAAAGGATACTGTCATTTCCACAAAGTGGAAGTCTACTGATTGGAACAAGATTTTCACTAACTACACATCCAGCAGAAGGATAATATTCACAATATATAAAGAATTCAATGACTAGATTTCAAATAAATTCCTATATCCCTCCTAAAATCTGTTGAAGAACCTAAACTGTGGTTTTATTTTCTATTTATTTATTTATTTATGTGTGTGTGTGTGTGTGTGTGTGTGTGTGTGTGTGTGTGTGTGTGTTTGATATTTCGAGACAGGGTTTCTCTGTGTATCTTTGGAGCCTATCCTAGCACTCCCTCTGGAGATCATGCTGGACTCGAACTCACAGAGATCTCCTTGCCTCTGCCTCTGGAGTGCTAGGATTAAAGAAATACTCCACTAATACCCGACCACACTATTCTTTTTTTGCTTGTTTGTTTTTTGTTTTATGTTTTTTGTTTTTTTGTTTTTTGAGACAGGGTTTCTCTGTAGCTTTGGAGGCTGTCCTGGAACTAACTCTTGAAGAGCAGCCTGGTCTCCAACTCACAGTGATCTGCCTTCCTCTGGAGTGCTGGGATTAAAGGCTTGTGTCACCACTGCCCCGCTGAGAATTTTCAAAAGAGGAAGCATAAATGAGTGGTAACCACCTAAAGAATTGTTCTGCAGCCCTGCATGATTAATGGAAGCCCCAATCATACTGAGCAACTCAGGTGGAGTCAGGGTACAGATGCAGTGATTTGAATCCATCTGCCCCACAACTACTCCATCTATAAGCTGCTGGAACACATGGAGGAGCTAGTCCCAAGGAACAAGATGTCCAATGTAAATAGTGCATTTCCCAGGACCACCTGCTTGCCCCTGGCTTGGATTTGTTGTGGCTTCAATCAGCATTGCTTGCCCTGCTGGAGACTCATTAGGTGTGGTATGTGGAGTTGGGGTGGATTGGGACAGTGGTGCTTCCTTCATGCTACAAGCATAGAGGTAGAGGCGGGCAAGTCTTGGAGAGGACATCAGCATGGAAAGATAGGTGGGTGGCAGCCTGGAACTCACATGCAACATTCCATAACCCCTCCAAGACCTGACTAGCCACAAGGTCACCCTGACTCTGGGCAACAGCAAGATATCCCAAATAAATTCCAGTGATCCTCTAGTATTTCTGTTCAAAACAAAACTGTGGAGTAGTGGTGGCTCATGCCTTCAATCCCAGAATTCTTGAGGAAGAGGCACCCAGATCTCTGTGAGTTCAAGGTCTATTTGAATTTCAAATAGAGCTCCAGGATAAGCAAAGCTAATAAACAGAAAACATTTCTCAAAAAACAAAAAACAAACAAACAACAACAACAAAACCATAAAAACAGAGAGAAAAAAAATGGAAAGAAACCAAACAGAAAACAGGAAACAGTCTAATGATTAATTGCATTGAAAAATGGCATGTAAAATTCATTGGAGAGAATAATATACTCTGTGACACAATGCAGTTTTCCAGAGTCAAAAGTACTGTGAAAGTCTCACATCTTCACATTTATTCAGGATGCAGAGTGATGGAGTGAAGCAGGCTAGACTCCTTAATCTCAAGGACTTGCTGGATCTTGTGGTAGACTCATTCCCATTTTCTTGATGAGTCGCCATACTGATTTCCAAAGTGGCTGTATGAGTTGGCATTCACACCAGCTGTGGAGGAGTGTTGCCCTTTCTGCACATCGTGTCCAGCAAAAACTTTCATTTTTTTTTTTTTACTTTAGCCATTCTGACAGGTGTAAGATCCTATCCCAGAGTTGTTTTGATTTGCATTTCCCTGATGTCTAAGGATGTTGAACAGTTTCTTATGTGTCTTTCAGCCATTTTAGATTCCTCTATTGAGAATGGTCTAGTTAATTGAATTATTTTTTAATTACTTTTTAATTGAATTATTTGGTGTTTTAGAGACTAGCTTCTTTAGTTCATCGTAGATTTTGGAGAACAGCCCTTGTTAGATGTGTGGTTGGTGAATACCTTTTCCCATTTTATGGACTGTTGTTTTCTCTTGTTGACTATGTCCTTTGCCTTACAAAAGCCTCTCAGTTTCAGGAGGCTAATTTATTAATTGTGGATCTCTGAGTCTGTGCTAATGGTGTTATGTTCAGGAAATACTTTCCTGTATCAATTCTTTGAAGGCTATTGTGCACTTTCTTATCTAAGAAGTTTCGTGTGGCTAGATTTATGATGAGGTTTTTGATCCATTTAGAGTTAATTTTTGTACATGTGAGAGATACTAATCTATCTGCAGTCCTCTACTTGTAAGGATCCATTTATGCCAGCAGCATTCATTGAGAGTGCTTGTTGGAAGAGGTATTGTGCCCCATCCCCCATGGAGTCTCCATGAGTTGATAACCACAGATGCAACCTGCTTTCTAGTTCTAGATTACAGCCTGGGCCTTGTTACAATAGCATCAAGAACAGGAGCTCTTAGACCTGTGATTTTTCCACTCTGCTGTAATTCTGTATATAAGGCTGCTTTCTCCCTGTAAAAACCACAGATGCACATAGCACAAGCAGACAGGCAGCTCTGCTTTTAGTTAAATGTCAAGTCTTTTGCCCGATACTCAGACTTAGTCGAGGCATGCATCCAAGTGGAGGTTCCATTTGACTTAGTCCTTGTGCTTGGAGTCACAGCTTTCTTTTTTCCAATGTATAGTTTTAGCATCTTTGTCCAAGTTCAGGTCCTCAAAGGTGTGTGGGTTAATATCAGGGTCTTCAATTCAATTCCATTGGTCAATGTGTCTGTTCTTCTGCCAAAACCAAGCTGTTTTCATTACTATAGCTCTATAGTAGAGATTTAAGTCAGGGATGGTGGTACTCCTGAGGTTCCTTTATTGTACAGGTTTTTTTTTTTCCTATTCTGGGTCTTTTGTTTTTCCATATAAAGTTGAGAATTATCCTTTCAAGGTCTGTGAAGATTTGTGCTGGGATTTAGAAAGGGATTCCTTTGGATCTCTAAATTGCTTTTGGTAAGATTGTGGTTTTTACTATGTTGAACCTACCTATCGAAGGCCATGGGAGATCTTTCCATTTTCTGATATCCTTTAATTTCTTTTCTTAATGACTCAAAGTTCGTGTCACACAGGTTTTTCACCTGTCTTGTTAGCATTACCCCAAGGTATTTTGTGTTGTTTCTGGTTATTGTAAACTGTGTTGTATCTCTGATTTCTTTCTTATTTATTGTCTTTATATAGTAGGGCTAATAATTTTTTTCAGTTAATCTTGTATCCAGCCACTTTGCTGAAAGTGTTGATCAGGTGTTGGAGTTACCTGGTAGAATTCTTCAGATCACTTATGTAGATGTAGATCACATCTGCAAAATTTGACTTCTTTCTTTTCCATTTCTATCCCTTTGATCTCCTTTTGTTGTCTCATTGCTCTAGCAAGAACATCAAGTACAATATTGAAGAGGTATGGAGAGAGTGGACAACCTTGTCTTGTTCCTGATTTTAGAGGTGTCACCTTAAGTTTCTCTCCATTTAGTTTGATGTTGCCGGTTGGTTTCCTGTTTATTGCTGTTATTATGTTTAGGTATGTTTCTGTTATCACCGATGTCTCCAAGACCTTTATCCTGAAGGGATGTTGAATTTTGTCAAAGGCTTATTCAGCATCTAGTGAGATGATCATGTGGTTTTTCTTTTTCAGATCATTTATATGGTCATTTACATTGATGGATTTTTGTATGTTGAACCACCCTTCATCCCTGGGGTGAAGCCTATTTGATCATGGTGTATGATTTCTCTGATGTGTTCTTAGATTAGATTTACCAGTATTTTTTTGAGTATTTTTGCATCAATGTTCATGAGGGATATTGGTCTGTAGTTCTCATTCTTACTAGTATTCATTCCACAAGCCCTCCAAGACCTGACTAACCACGTGATCACCTTGACCCTGGGCAACAGCAAGATATCCCAAATAAATTCCACGGGAATCTAGTATTTATGTTCCCAAAGAAAACAGATTTTCAGTCTCACCTTCTTGGCTCACACTTTTAATCCCAATACTCTGGAGGTAGAGGCATGCAGATTTCTTTGAGTTGGAGCCTCCCCTGGTCTATAGAGCAAGTTCTAGCATGGGCTCCAAAACAATACAGAGACACCCTGTGTGAAAAAAAAAAAAAACAGAAACACAAGCAAAATCAAAGCAAACATACAAGCAGAGAAACAAAAGTAAACAAAACAAATGAACAGACAAAAAATAGGGAAAAAATAAACTGTTAACTGGTAGTGTCTCATGCCTTTAATCCCAGCATTCTCAAGGCAGAGGCAGCCACAACTCTGGGAGTTCAAGACAAATGAATTGACAAATGGAACTCCATGATAAGCTACTAGAGCTGATACACAGAAGAATAGCTGTCAAGCTGGGCGTTTGTGGCACATGTGTTTAATCCCAACACACCGGAGTCAGAGGATGGAGGATCTCTGTGAGTTTGAGATCAGCCTGGTCTACAAGAGCAAGTTCCAGGACAGCCTCCAAAGCCACAGAGAAACCCTGTCTCGAAAAAACCAAAAAAAAAAAAACTGCATGAAAGTAAATAGAAAAGAAACCAAGAACCAGACCAATGAAGACTAATTCCATTGAATATTTGTAAGTCATCTCATTGGACAGAATAATATACTTTGTGACACACTGCAGTTTTCAATGTCATTAAGGTCTGAGAGGAAATGAAAGTCTCATATCTACAAATTAAATTAGGATTCAGAGAGAGGGAATGAAACAGGCTAGACTACTTGCTCTAAGGTCAAGTCCAGGGATGGACTTCTGCCATTGTAATAATGGCAATTCTTTTGTTGTAACCTTGACTACAGCTCTAATGAACTCCAAGTGGACATTAAGGATAGACCTGAGGGAGATTATCTTTCATGGATTTGCTGTGAATCATGAGGAGGGAAACATCTCTTCTCTGAGGATGATGCTGTGTGAAGACACATCTTTAATCCAGATCTTGATGCAAGAAGACACAGGTTTATTTTGGTCACGCCTTCTGATGAATGACAACATAAGGACATGGATGAAGGCGGCTTTTGCTCATTTGCTGCTTGCCCTAGCCTGGTTAGCAAGTCTATTCCTTCACTGGGATTAGAGTCTATTTTGTTGGTGTTCCAGCATATAGTGAAGATCAGCCAAGAGATCCAGCCTTGTGGACAGAGAAACTCCTGGATATTTGACATCAGCCTGTAAGTCATTCCAATACATTCCACAAAGAGGGGTGATTAAATTATTGTATATGATACTCTGTTGCTTAGAGAACTCTGACTCACACAGTCCTCAAGGTTTTGCCACATGAATTTCCCCACTTTGGACAAAAAGTCATGCTCAATGCACAAGAATCTAAGGACACTTCTCATTCAAACTAGAACAGTGTTTTAGTTCTCATTATCTCAGGCATTGTGAGCACTTGATTTACATTAGCTACTGCTTCTTGGAAAGCTGAGGAAATCATGGAGGTGAAGCTTTCTAGGAAGCAAGTCATTGGCAGACAGAGAACTTCTATGCAATGTCAATGGCCACCTAATCACCTAGTTCTAAAAGGAACAGGATGTCCCCACCCACATGGATTGTGAGTGTGTTGGATATCTGAGTGCATATAAACCCTTCCTCCTTAGAATTGATTCTGAATTGGGACTTGATCACAGTCACAATCAAAATGGTCAGGGCACTATTAGGGTACTGAAGCTGAGAAAGCAAAACAGAACACCATGACCAAGATCAAAGAAAACAAAAAAACCAAAACACAAAAAGACACTGTCAATACTTACAAATCCCTGAATGGTTGTTTGGTGCTTGGGAAATTTTAAGGAGGCATTATGAATAATTCTAGATATTAGTCCATTTGTACACAGCCTACAGCTCTGACTTGTGCTTCAATATTGGAGTGACTGTTCGAAGCCTACACAGCAGTAATGAGGTAACAATGAACCTGACAGAGTTGGAGTTCTCTAATCAACTGAACCTCAACATCGAGAGTTTATTTTCCAGTTTTTTGTTTTTACTTCCTGGGATTTATGGTTGGTATTTCTTGTTCATATTTACAATGCTTGGTTTCTTCTAGGGCTAATTTTTTTCCTGTGTACTCTCTATCTTCATTAATTGTTATCTAATATTCAGTTTTGGAAATTAAGTCTCTTACTTCTTCTTGGTTTCTTTTTCCTATATTATAGCCTATTTAAGTATATATCACACATGCCCAATTTGATTACACCATTTCCATGCATGCCTTACTGTTCTTTGATGATATTCTCCTGCACTATTTCATTCTTCCAGCATATCTTTTTTGAATGGTACTGTGACTTTGGCAAAAGCTCAGGTTCCTGTGTCCTCATGACCTAGACAACACAAAAGATGTCTGATTTCTGTTTGTGGACCTGCTTTGTGTCATTTAAAACAAAATTAACTCAAAAAATCAGAAGACCTACTATACACAGATGATAAACCGAATGAGAAAGAAATCAGAGAAATATCACCTTCACGATATCCAAAAACAACATAAAATATCTTGGGGTAATACTAACCAAAAAAGTGAAAGACCTCTTTAGCAAGAACTTTGAGCCTTTAAAAGAGAAATTAAAGAAGGTACTAGAAAATGGAAAGAGCTCCCATTTTCTTGGATAGGTAGAATCAACCTAGTAAAAATGGCAATCTTGCCAAAAGCAATCTATAGATTCAACCCAATCCCCATCAAAATCCCAACAAAATTCTTCATAGACCTTGAAAGAACAATACTCAACTTTATATGGAAAAACAAAAAACCCAGGATAGCGAAAATAACCCTGTACAATAAAGGAACCTCAGGAAGCATCATCATCCCTGACTTTAAGTCCTTTTATAGAGTCATAGTCCAGAAAATAGCTTGGTATTGACACAAAAATAGACAGACACACCAATTGAATCGAATTGAAAATCCTAATATTAACCCACACACCTATGAACACCTGATTTTCAACAAAGATGCTAAATCTATACAATGGAAAAAAGATACCATCTTCAACAAATGGTGCTGGCACAACTGGATTCAGATATGCAGAGGACTGCAGATAGATCCATATCTGTCACCATGCACAAAACTTTAGTCCAAATGGATCAAAGATCTCAACATAAATCCAGCCACACTGAACCTTCTAGAAGAGAAATTGGGAGATACCCTTGTACGTATTGGTTCAGGAGACTATTTCCTGAACATTACACCAGTAGCATAGACATTGAGATCTACAATTAATAAATAGGACCTCCTGAAACTGAGAAGCTTCTGTAAGGCAAAGGACACAGTCAGTAAGACAAAATGCCAACCTACAGAATGGGAAAAGATCTTCACCAAGCCCCATATCTGACAGAGAGCTGATTTAAAAAGTATACAATGAACTCAAGAAGCTAGCCACCAAAACACCAATCAATGAAATTAAAAAGTGGGGCACAGAACTAAATAGAGAATTCTCAACAGAAGAATCTATAATGGTTGAAAGACATTTAAGAAAGTGCTCAAATTCCTTAGCCATCAAAGAAATGCAACTCAAAACAACTCAGATACCATCTTACACCTGCCAGAATGGCTAAAATCAAAAACATCAAGACAATCTATGCTGGAGAGGACATGGAGAAAAAGGAACACTCCTCTATTGCTGGTGGGAGTGCAAACTAGTAAGACCATTCTGGAAATCAGTATGGAGGTTGCTCAGGAAACTGGGAATCATTCTACCTCCAGATCCACCAATTCCTCTCTTGGGCATATACCCATACTGCCCCTTCATACAAAAAGGACATATGTTTCAACCATGTTCATAGCAACTTTGTTCATAATAGCCAGAAACTGGAAGGAACCTATATGTCCCTCAACTGAAGAATGGACAGAGAAAACGAGGTACATTTATACAATAGAGTACTGCTCAGAAGAAAAAAAGCAATGGAATCTTGAAATTCACAGGCAAATGGATGGAATAGAGGAAACCATCCTGAGTGAGGTAACCCCATTACAAAAAGACAAACATAGCATGTACTCACTCATATATGATTTTTAGAAATAGAACAAAAGATTGCCAGCCTTTAATCCTCTTCACCAAAGGAACTAGGAAATAAGAAGGACTCTGAGAGAAAAATGCATGGTCCCCAGAGAATGATAAAGACCAGGATCTCCTAAACTAATTTGGGGCATGAGGGTAGGGGAGAGGGAGCTAGCAGAATGTGAGGAGAAGAAGATGAGGGGAGAAGAGGAAATGGAGGAGCAGAAAGGTTGAGTTGGGGAGGAGTGGAGGAAAGCAGGATGAGAGATATCATAACAGAGGGAGCCATTATAGGTCCGAGGAGAGGTCTGGTACTAGGGAGATTTCCAGAGATCTACAAGGATGACAACTTACAATCTAGGCAATGGTGGAGAGGCTATCCCAAATGCCCGTCCCCTATAATGGGACTGATGACTACTTTGTATGCCATCCTAGAGGCCTCATTCAGTGGTTGATGGAAGCAGAGGCAGACACCCACAGCTGTACACTGAACTGAACTCTGGAGCCCAGTTGCAGAGAGGGAAAACTGAAAATCAAGGTTGTTGAGACCCGGCTGGTGAATCCCTCAGAAACAGCTGGCCTGAACAAGGGGAGCCCATGGCCTCCAGTGTGCTGTCTGGGAGGCTATCACGTATGGGAATGATCTAGACCCCAGAAAATGGATGTCAACCAGGAGGCCTCAGCGTGATAAGGGGCCTCTGGTGGTGGATCAGTATTTTTTCCTGGTGTAGGAAGGGACTTTGGGAGCCCATCCAACATGAAGGGATGATGCTCTCTTTGCCTGGACACATGGTGGAAGGCCTAAGCCCAACCCAGGAAGATGTTGTGGAATTTGTGGAGCTCCATGGAGGGCCCTACACTCTATGAGGAGCAGAGGGCGAAGGAGGGAGGGGACTTGGGGTGACTGGTGGGAGGGGGAAGACAGAGAAAGGATTGACATGTGAAATTATAATTTTGTAAAACTAAAAAAAAAAAAAAAAGAAATCCTTCCCAGGGTCCTAGAGACAATGTGCAGCATTGGCTATACCTGTGAAGACATTGTGTCATCCCTATGACTCTAGCAACCAAATAATAATGTGACAGCAACTTTCAATGTTCTGAAATACAAAGTTAGCCATGGGGACAGTCATGCTATCTGTTCATATTAGGTCATGCTAGCTGTTCCGTACGTTTCATCCCAAACTGACAGAAACACACAGACATGCACATGCACAGGACTATATGTGTGGTCCTGCCTTTTCCCTACTTCCAGACAAAACTTCCAAACACATACATAGTTAGGGGTCAGGTTACATGAGGTATCCTCTCCCATATGGCCAAATCCAACACCAAGGGTAAAGTGTTAGAGCCTGCTGAGTTTACATTTTTGAATGGCCAAAATACACACACACACACACACACACACACACACACACACACACACACGTGCTACTAGGTGGCAGGTACTGCATATTAGCCCCTTACCTATAGACAAAGCCTACATACTTATCCATGGTTAGGTGTAAAGTCTTTTTAGGAAAAAACAGGCATGCCACTGGTAATGTGTCAGGTCAAGAAACATACCCTCATCCCTATAGTGATGTACCAGAGATGCACACACACACACACACACACACACACACAGAGAGAGAGAGAGAGAGAGAGAGAGAGAGAGAGAGAGAGAGAGAGAGAGAGAGAGAGAGATTATAGGACAAGTGAGGCTTCCTCTGCTTTATGGAGAAAGTGCCAACCACACTTTAATTCTCAGACCCTGCTAGGTGCCCTTTATCTTATCGTGAAAATCCACCATATACATACAAGTCTCCTCCCCTAAAGCTATACCCAGTATTCACAGAAGGCAAGTGTCAATTTCTGCTATTTCTCTCTCCAATCACAGCCAAAGCTACATATACACATGCATAGATAGGTGTCAGGTCCTGCACAGTAGTCCTAGCTACAGCTAAGGACATAATATCAAATGAAATGCTAGCATTCAGGTTCTACTGGACATTCCTTCATCCACAACCACAAGGGATCACACTCAGCTATGTTTCAGACCCTGCTGGGTAAACCTTCCCTAAATCATAAGCCTCACATATGAAAAAGTGCATACACACATACACACACACACACACACACACACACACACACACACACACACGTAATAACATAACTTGTCTGTTGTAATTGGAGGATGTGTGACACTCTGCACCCTGCCCCAGCACACTTCCCACTACAGCCTGGTTTGTGAGCTCAGAAGACGCCTCAGTAGGTAAACTCACTTGCTGCCGTGCTGACAACTACATGGTGGAAGGGAGAAAATCAATTTCTGCAAGTTGTTCTCTGAACTTCACAGTTCACAACATGACAAACACATTATTCCCAATACTATAGAAAGAAATAAATAAAATCTAATAAATTTGGAAAAAGATGAAATATCACTTGTTAGTAAACACATTAAAATGTTTAACCACAACAGGTATAAGAAAATTCAAATTAAAGCTATATCATGGTCCCCTCTCACCCAAGTCAACATGGTAGACATTATGAAAACAATGACAAACACTGGCGAGGATGGGGGCAAAGGGCATTCCTTATAAACTGCTCTTGGGGATGTAAATTAGTCCATCCATTATGTAACTTAACATGGAGGTTCACCAAAAAATAAAAAAAAAGAGATGTACAATATGACTCAACCATACCACACCTTAGTATGTATCCAAAGGACTCCAAGATGATTGCACATGTTTACTGCAGTACTGCTCACCATGGATTCATATGGGACCAAGTCATGTGTCCAACAGCAGGAGACCATGTAAAGAAATAATATACATACACAATGGAAGTTTCCATTCATAAAGAAAAATGCACTTTGTCATTTGTAGGAAACTAGATGTAATGGTGTTGTCTTAGTTAGGATAACTATTGCTGTTAGGAAATACCATGACCAAAAGCATCTTGGAAAGATAGGTTTTATTTCACTTACAGTTCATCATCAAAAGCTGTGAGGACAAGAACTCAAACAGGAAAGGAACCTGGAGGGAGGAGCTGATGCAGAGGCCGTGGAAGGGTTGCTGCTTACTGTCTTGATCCCCATTGCATGCCTAACCTGATTCTTAGACTCCAAGACCATGAACCCAGCGATGGCACCACCCACAATGGACTGGGACCTCCCACATCAATTACTAATTAAGATAATGATCTCCAGCCCTGTCTTATCCAGACAGTTTCTCAATTGAGGATTTTTCTCATCTCAGATGATTCTAGCCTCTGTCAAGTTGATATAAAATCAGCCAGCACAGGGATGCAGTATTATTAAATATATTAATCCAGGCTCAGAAAGACAGATGTTGTATGTTTTCTGTAATTTTTAGCTCTTGAATACAATGCAGACACATAAATCATATGTGTCATGCATCTATATCACAAGAAAATAGAAATGACCCTGTCTAGGGGAACAAAATCAATTGGGGGTAAAGGATTATGGGGGTGAACATGTGTGGCAATGACAATGTAGCACGTTATAAAGTACAGTCAATATGCAGAGTGAACAATTTTAATAAGAAACTATGGAAATACATTGGTTTCATTTTCAATTTCACCTCAAAGAAAATATCACCAAACTGATGTTAAAATTTGACAACAAAACTCTAATAATTATAATATTTGAAATGCTCACATAATATTAGGGGTGGAAATTCTAGATTTTTTGAGCAGCAAAATTTAAACAGGAAAAATCATTAACAAGTTGGAGCAGCAAGGGTTTGGCTGGTCAGAGAAAAACCCCAAAGAAATATAGGAGGTGCCACTAACCTGGAAGTTGAGATGGGAGAAGCTGGGTATTGCTGGGTTCCTAAAGAGCAGCTGCTGACACTGGTGATCCAGGAGTGTCCCCAGAGGTTCACAGGGCACCTGTCCATAGTGGAGATCAGCTATGCAGCAGAACATCTGAGCAAAGCAAAGCACCTTCCTTCTGTGGTGTCTCTCCTGCGCCCTCTGCTGACAATGACTAACATCACTCCTGGCCAGAAAGGGAAAACAGAGCCAGCATTATTTCAGATCAGGCACACTCTGAATTTGGGAATGAGGAGAATTGAGTTGATAGCAGACATTGAATGGGATACTTTTTGGAGTTCTAGTAGTTTTAAATAGAGTTGACAGCCCAGAATTTTAGTTTTAATTCCTTCTCAGGAATTGAAGACTAGCTTGATATAGACTTCCTTGCTTGCCAAACTCAGGAATGAAACTCACTAAAGGCATGTAAGTATAAATGGTTTATAACTTAATAAATTGTGGTGATATATGGTTTATGATTTAAGAAAGGTTGCCCGAGAATCAGAGTGTAGAGAGAGCCCCACTTCCTTGCCATAGAGGTCAGGCCGTGATGGTACACACATTTAATCCCAGAACTCAGGACACAGAGGCAGATGGATATCTGTTAGTCCAAGGCCATGCTGGGCTATGCAAGAGTGAAGCAGTCTAAAAGTATTACAGAGGTACAGCTCTTTAAAATTTTTCATTAAATTATTTTAATTAAAGAAATCTTATTTTACATATGAATCCCAGTTCCCTCTCCTGCCAGTCCTCTCACCCTCCCACTATTTCCAAATACCACCCCCATTCACTCCTCAGACAGGGTGACCTGTGTGTTTCATGGGGGATCATCAAAGTCTGTCACAATATTTGATGCAGGACAGAGGAGCCACACCCTTGTATCTAGACTGAGCATATTATCCCTCCATAGGGAATGGGCTCCAAAGAGCCAGTACATGCACTAGCGATGAATTTTTTTGCAAGAACTTCAATAATTCCATCTCTCTCTTTTTTTTTCTTTGTTACTTAGATGTTTTTTGGATGGGGTTACATACAAGAAACACATTTCAACTTCAAAGACAGACATTACCTCAGAGTAAAGGGTTGGGATAAGTTAGTCCAATCAAATGGACCCAAGAAACAAGCTGGGGTTGCTATCCTAGTATCTAACATATTATACTTCAAGCTATAATCAGTCAAAAGAGATGAATGAGGTCATTTCATATTTATCATGGGAAAAATCTATCAGGAAAAAGTACTCAAATTGAAACATCTATGCCCCAAATAAAGACACCAACATTTGTAAAAGAAATTCAAAATCAAATCACAAATAAGACCTCACATAGTGGGAGACTTCAGCACCCCACTCTCACCGCTGGACAGGACCACCAGACAGAAAATTATCAGAGAGACAAAGGAGCTAACAGAAATTATGACCCAATTGGAATTAACAGACATCTATAGAACATTCTATCCAAATAAAAAATAAGATACCTTCTTTTTAGCACCACATGGAACCTTTTCTAAAATCGACCACATACTCGGCAACATAGCAAAACTCAACAGGTACAAAAAAGTTGGAATAACCCCCTGTGTCTTATCAGACCATCATGCTTTAAAGTTAGAATTCAAAAACAATACAAATTGCAGAAAAGCTACCAAATCATGGAAGTTGAACAATGCGCAATTGCACCATTCCTGGGTCAACAAGAAAAATAAAGAAAGAAATTAAAGACTTCCTAGAATTCAATGAAAATAAAGATACAACATACCTAAACTTATGGGACACTTTGAAAGTAGTACTAAGAGGAAAGTTCATAGCTCTAAGTGCTCACACACAAAGACACACACACACACACACACACACACACACACACACACACAAATCAACTAGAGAATAGTCACACCAGAGAGTTGACATCAAAATTGAAAGTTCTAGAACAAATGGAAGCAAAATTACCCTGGAGCAGTAGACACCAGGAAATAATCAAACTGAGGCCAGAAATCAATGAAGTCCAAACAAAGAAAACAATTCAAAGAATAAATGTAACAAGGAGTTGGTTCTTTGAGAAAATCAACAAGATAGACAAAGCTTTATCCAAGCTACCAAAATGCAGAGAGAAAACATGCAAATTAACATCAGAAATTTAAACCTGGACATAACAACAGAACTTGAGGAATTCCAGAGAATTTTCAGGTCATACTTTGAAAACAGGCACTCCACAAAATTGGAAAATATAAGGAAATGAACAATTTTCTGGACAGATATCACTTATCAAAATTGAATCAAGAGCAGATAAGAAACTTAAACTGACTTATAAACCCTAAGGAAATAGAAGCAGTCATCAAATGTCTCCCAAGCAAAAAAATCCCAGGACCAGATGGCTTCAGTCCAGAATTCTACCAGAAATTCAAACAAGAGCTAATACCAGTACTCCTAAAATTGTTCCACAAAACAGAAGCAGAAGGGACATGGACAAACTCTTTTTACAAGGCTACAATTACCTTGGTACCCAAGACACACATCGACACACTAAGAAAAAGAAATACAGACCAATGTCCCTCATGAACATTTATTTATGTGAAAATAATCAATAAAATACTGGCAAACCAAATCCAAAAACATTTCAGAAAAACAACCCACCATGATCAAGTAGGCTTCATCCCTGGGATGCAGGTTTGGTTCAACATACAAAAATCTATCAATGTAATCCACCATATAAACAGAATGAAAAAGAAAAACCACATGATCATCTCATAACATGCTGAAAAAGCCTTTGACAAAATCCAATACACTTTCATGATAAAAGTCCTGGAGAGATCAGGGATAACAAGAACATACCTGAACATAATAAAAACAATATATAGTAAACCAACAGACAACATCAAACTAAATGGAGAGAAACTTAATATGATTCTTCTAAAATTCAGAAGCAAACCAAGGCTGTCCATTCTCTCTATATCTCTTCAATATTGTACTTGAAGTTCTAGCTAGAGAAAAAGACAACAAAAGGAGATCAAGGTGCTACAAATTGGAAAGATGAAGTCAAACTTTCACTATTTGCAGATGATATGATAGTTTACATAAGTGACCTGGGAAAACTCTACCAGGGAATTCCTACAGCTGATAAACACCTTCACCAAGTGACAGGATGCAAGATTAACTAAAAAAAAAAAAATCAGTAGCCCTACTATACAGAGATGATAAGAGGGCTGAGAAAGATATCAGAGAAACAGCACCCTTTACAATAGCCACAAACGACATAAAATATCTTGGAGTATCACTAACCAAACAAGTGAAAGACTCGTATACAAAGAACTTTGAATCTTTTTTTTTTTTTTTTTTTTTTTGGTTTTTTCAAGACAGGGTTTCTCTGTGTAGCTTTGGAGCCTGTCTTGGCACGTGCTCTGGAGACCAGACTGGCCTGGAACTCACAGAGAGCCACCTGCCTCTGCCTCCCAAGAGCTGGGATTAAAGGTGTGTACCACCAGCACCTGGTTGGGGCTTTAAGTCTTTAAAGAAAGAAGTTTGTTCTGTTGGTTTCCCAACTCAACCTCCCTGACCCATCATGTCCTTCTCACCCCTCCTCTTCTCCCCTTCTTGTTCTCCTAGATCCCTCTCCCCTCCCCCCATGCTGCAATTGCTCAGGAGACCTTGTCCCTTTCTCCTTCCCCAGGGGACCATGTAGGTCTCTCTTTGGGTCCTCCTTGTTATTACCTTCTCTGGCAGTGTGGATTGTAGGCTGGTAATCCTTTACTCTAAAATCCACATATGAGTGAGTATATACCATGTTTGTATTTTTGTGACTAGGTTACCCACTCAGTATGATTGGGTGGGCCTATGCCCTAAACCAAAGGATATGATAGACTCTGAAGATCCCCCTATTGAAGGCGTCATCCTCCCTGGGGAAGAGAAAGAGTGTGTGATAGAAAGGGTGTCAGGTGAGGGGAGAGTGCGAAGGACCTGGGATTGACATGTAAAATAATCTTTTTTCTCATTAAAAATTTTTTAATAATAAAAATTAAATTAACAAAGAAAAAAGTTAAAGAAGATACAAGAAAATGGAAAAATCTTAAATGCTCTTGGATAGGTAGGATCAACATAGTAAAAATGGCAACCTTGCCAAGCAATCAACAGATCAATGCAATCCCCATCCAAATCCGAGCATAATTCTTCACAGACCTTGGAAGAACAATACTCAACTTGATATGGAGAAACAAAAGACCCAAGATAGCCAAAGCAATCCTGTCCAGTAGGGGAACATTCTGAAGTATTACCATTCCTGACTTCAAGCTCTAGTATAGAGCTATAGTCCTGAAAGCAGCTAGGTATTGGCACAAAAAATACTCACATAGACCAATGGGATCCAACTGAAAATCCTGATATTAACCCACATACCTACAAACACCTGACTTTTGACAAAGAAGTTAAAGATATACAATACAATAAGGAGAGCATCTTCCACAAATGGTGCTGGCGTGACTGGATGCTGTCATGTAGAGGACTTTGGATAGATCCATGTCTATCGTCACACATAAAACATAAGCCCAAATGGATAAAGAACTCAACATAAATCCAGCCACACTGAACCTCTCAGAAAAAAAGTGGGAAGTACCCTTGAAGGAATTGGTATAGGACACAACTTCCTGAACATTACACCTGTAGAACAGACACTGAAATCAATGATAAAAGGGACCTCCTGAAACTGAGAAGCTTCTGTAAGGCACAGTCAGCAAAACAAAACGACAGCTCACAGAATGGGAAAAGATATTCACCAACCCCAATGTCTGACAGAGGGCTGATCTCCAAAATTTCCAAAGAACACAAGAAGCTTGTATACAAAACACCAAATAATCCAATTAAAAAGTGGGGTATCAAACTAAATAGACAATTCTCAATAGAGGAATCTAAAATGGCTGAAAGACACATAAGAAAGGGCTCAACATCCTTAGCCATCAGGGAAATGCAAAACAAAACAACTCTGAGATACCATCTTGCTCCAGTCAGAATGGCTAAAATCAAAATCACCAATGATAACTTTGCTGGAGAGGATGTGGAGAAAGCAGAGCACTCCTCCACTGCTGGTGGGAGTGCAAACCAAAAAATAACAGGATTTAAGAATAACTGGTCACTAATGTCCCTTAATATCAATGGACTCTTAATGCCTATAAAAAAGACACATGCTAATAGAATGGATGAAGAAAAACAGAGCTGACCTTCTACTAAATTCAAGAAACACACAACTCAATGTCTAATTACCCCGGAACTAAAGGTTGTGAAGTGACTTTATAATCCAATGGACCTATGAAAGAAGATGATATAGTTATCCTAATATATAACAAAATAGACTTCAAACTAAATCCAAAGAGATGATGAAGGACCCTTCATATTCATCAGATGAAAAATTCATCAAGATGAAATCACAATTCTCAACATCTGTGCCTCAAATACAAGGAAGGGCAAGCACATCTATAAAGGGCATATTACTAAAGCTTAAATCACACATCAAACTCAACACACAGATGTCTCTTTTGTTAAATATGCACGCTTTCAAAATTTCTTTAAAAACACACTTTTGTTACTTTATTGTGAATACCATGTTTTTTGTATGTTTGTTTGTTTGTTTTTGTTTTTGTTTTTGTTTTTTCAAGACAGAGTTTCCCTGTGGCTTGGGAGGCTGTCCTGGAACTAGCTCTTGTAGACCAGGCTGGTCTCGAACTCACAGAGATCCACCTGCTTCTGCCTCCCAAGTGCTGGGATTAAAGGCGTGCACCACCACCGCCCAGCTGAATACCATGTTTTGTCAGGTTAGCTTGGTACTTCCTTGACTGTGACATCTTGTGTAGTCTAAAAGGAAATTATAATTCCAAAACTCAATGGAACAGAATATATATGTTCCTTAACTACGGGAGAGGACAGGGCCACAATGAGGAAAGTTTGGAGGAAAGCAAAACTGAAACCCTTAATACACTAAATCCTTCGGCTTTATTACAAACAACACAGGTCACAGTTTTAAGGCTTAGTTTGGATGGTTGTATACTTGCCTCTTGCACAATTTTACTCCCTATTTGCAGCTCTCCATAGCAAATGGCTTATAACTTAAGGATCTCAACAGCTTTTAGCCTAAGAATGCAACCCAGTCTTCATGCTCATGCTTAGTGCGATGAACTCTCATGGTCTCCTCACTAGTGCTCTGACTGCCATGCAGAGATGACCACAGAGATGCTGACCTGAAATCACAAAGAATTCCTGATCTTTGAATTTTGCATCTTTCTTATTACAGATTGGAACAAGATTTCCACCAACAACACATTCGTAGAAAAATAATATTCACAATATACAAAGAATTTAATAAGGAGATACCAAAAAATAAAAACCTCAATATTCAACATAAAATTTTGGAACAACCTAAAGTGAGAATTTTCAGAAGAAACACAATGAATGGTAACCACATAAACAAATATTCTGCAGCCCTGCATAACTGGTGGAAGCACCAGTCAGGCTGACCAACTCAAGCGGAATCAAGCTCCAGGTGCAGTGCTTTGAGTCCATCTGCCCCACAGCTACTCCATCTAGAAGCTGCTGGGTCCCATGGAGGAGCTGGGTCTTGGGAACCCTATTTCTCCCCAAAATTGTGAGTTTCTGAGGTCCACCTGTCAGCACCTGACTTGGAGATATTTTGTAGCTTCAGTCAGCACTGCTTGCCCTGCTGGGAGACTCATTCGGTGGGGTTGGGTGTGTTGGAGTAGCAATGTAGTGCTTCCTGTGGTATACAAGTTTACAGGTAGAGCCAGCAAGTCTTGGTGAGGCCCTGATTAAGGGAAAATAGGTGGATGGCATCGTGGAACTCACCAGGGTCATTCCACAAACCCTCCAGGACCTGTCTAGTCAGAAGATCACCCTAACTCTGGGCAACACCAAGATAGCCCAAATAAATTCCAAGGTGTTCTAGTATTTCTGTTCCGGTGGAAAAGAAAAAAGAAAAAAAAAAAACAGACTTTCAGTTTTCCCTTGTTGGCTCATGCCTTTAATCACAGTACTCGGGTGCTAGAGGCAGGCGGATCTCTGTGAGGAGGATGCTAGTCTGATCTACAGAGTGAGTTCTAGGACAGGCTCCAAATCAATACAGAGAAATCCTGTCTTGCAAAACAGAAACAAACAAACAAAACTCACCAAACAAACAAAAAACCAACAGACAAAAAAGAAAACAATTAGTCTAGTGGTAGTGGTCTCGAAAAACAGAAACAAACAAACAAAACCCACCAAACAAACAAAAAACCAACAGACAAAAAAGAAAACAATTAGTCTAGTGGTAGTGGTCTCGAAAAACAGAAACAAACAAACAAAACCCACCAAACAAACAAAAAACCAACAGACAAAAAAGAAAACAATTAGTCTAGTGGTAGTGGTTCACACTTTTAATCCCAGCATTATTAATATTTTTTGTATTTTTGTTTTTCAAGACAGGGTTTCTCTGTGTAGCTTTGGAGCCTATCCTGGCACTCCCTTAGGAGACCAGGTTGGCCTTGAACTTGCAGAGATCCGCCTGCATCTGCCTCCTGAGTGCTGGGATTAAAGGCATGTACCACCAACGCCCGGTTTAATCCCAGCATTCTTGATGCATAGGCAAACACATCTCTGTGAGCTCATGACAAATGGATTTTCAAATGGAACTCCCAGAAAACCAGAGATAATGCACAGTAAAAGATCTTCAAAAAACTTAAAAAATCAGAAAGAACGCATAAAGAAACAAGATCCATTCCAATAAAGACTAATTGCACTGAATATTTCCGCCTATACCTCATTGGGTACTGTGAGACACACTATAGTTTTCCAATGTCACTAAGGCCTTAGTGGAAGATAAACTGTCACATCTGAGAGGGAAGGAACTAGTGATGGACTCCTGCCATTGTGATGGCAGTTTTTTGTTGTAAACTTGACTACCCCTCTAATGAACTACAAGCCAGACATTAAAGGAACCACTTTTAGAGATTATTTTTGATGGATTTGCTGTGGTTAAAGAGGAGGGAAATGCCCATTCTATGAAGATATAGAGGAGTGAAAACACACACCTTTAATCCCAATCCTGAGGCCAGAAGACACACCTTTAATATCGCCACACCTTCTGATGGATGACTATTTAACAACTTGGAAGAATGAGGCTTTTGTTCATTTGCTACTTGCCCTGGCCTGGTTAGCAATTCCATTCCTTCACTGGGATTAGTGTCTATTTCTTGGGTGTTCCAGCCTACAGTGAAGATCTGCCAAGAGATCCAGCCTTGTGGACAGAGAAATTTTGGGATTTCTGACTTCAGCCTGTAAGTAATTCCAATACATTGCAGAAAGGGGGTGGGGGGGAGGGAGGGGAGGTGCACGATTGAATCATTGTGTAAGATGCTCTTTTGCTTAGAGAACCTTGACTCATAGGCACCAAGGCTCTGCCACATGAATTTCACCACAAAGACACTCATGCTTAAATGCCCGAGACTCTAAGGACACTTCTCATTCAAACTAGCACAGTGATTTAGTTCACATGGTCTCAGGCATTGTGGGAACTTGGTTTCCATTAGCTACTGCTGCTTGGAAAGCTGTGGAAATCATGGAGGTGAACTTTCTAGGAAGCAAGTCAATGGTGGACAGAGAATTGCTGTGCAATGGCACCAGACACCTGATAACCCAGCTCTAAAAGGAACACGATGTCCACAGCCACATGGATTGTGAATCTGTTTAATATCTGAGTCCACATTAACCCTTCCTTCCTAGAATTCTTTCCTTCCCAGATCTTCAACTGGGACTTGATCACAATGACAATAAAAATTGCCAGGGCACTGTTAAGTTACAGGAGCTGAGAAAGCAAAGCAAAACAACAACACTATCAAATCTTAGAAATCCCTGAATGGTTGGTACCTGTGGAATTTCAAAGAGGAATTATAACTAATTCAAGATACTTGTATATGTGTACACAGCCTGCAGCTCGGCCGTGTCATTCAACATTGGAGTCACTGTTTGATGCCTACAAAGCAGTAATGAGGTAACAATGAACCTGATAGTGTTGGACTTTTCTAATTAACTGAACCTCAACATAGTGAGTTTATTTCTCATTTGGTTGGTTTTCCTTTCTGGGGTTTATGTTTGATATTTCATGCTTATAGTTACAATGTCTGGTTTGTTCTAGTGTTAATTTTTGCCTGTGTATTGCCTTTCTTCATTAATTATTATTTCTTATTGGGTTTTGACTATTATGTCTTTTATTTCCATCTGGATATTTTTCCTGTATTAAAACTTATTTAAGTATATATCACAATATCCAATTTGATTATACCATTTCCATACACGCCTTACTGTACTTTGATAATATTCTCCTGCACTACTTCACTTTTTTTCCATTATTTTTTATTTAAATTAGGAAAAAAATCTTGTTTTACATGTCAATCCCAGTTCCTTCTCCCTCACTTCCTCCCCAGTCACCACACCAACTAACAGTCTACTAATCCCATACACTTTCTGCTACCCAGGGGGGGTGAGACCTTCCATAGGGGGTCTTCAGAGTCTGTCATATATTTTGGGATAGTCTCAGGGAGTATCCCTCAATGTGGAATGTGCTCCCAAAGTCCGTTCCTATGCTAGAGATATGTACTGATCTACTACAAGTGGAACCATAGATTTCCAAGGTCTCCACACTAACACCTACGTTCAGGTCATTCCCATGCTGGTATCCCAGCTATCAGTCTGGGGACCAAGAGCTCCCCGTTGTCCAATTGAGTTATTTCTGTGGGTTTCACCAGCCTTGTCTTGAACCCTTTGCTCATGACTCCTTTTCTTCAACTGGATTCCAGTTCAGTTCAGTGTTTGGCTGTTGGTGTCTGCTTCTGCTTCCACCAGATGCTGGATGAAGGCTATAGGATGGCATATAACTTAGTCATCTATCTCATTATCAGTGGAGGGAATTTAAGGTAGCCTCTCCTCTCTTGCTTAGATTGCTAGTTGGTGACATTTTTGTAGATCTCTGAACATTTCCATAGTGCCTGATTTCTCTTTAAAACTGTAATGGCTCCCTCTGTTATGTTATCTCTTATTTTGCTATTCTTCCCTCATCTCAAACTTCCTGCTCCCTCATGTCCTCCTAACCTCTCCTCTTGGAACCTTCTCATTCTCCTAGGTCCTTCACCCATCCCCCCATATTCCGAATTTGCTCAGGAGATCTTCTCCCTTTCCTCTTCTCTGGCAGACCATGTATCTCTCTCTTAGAGTCATCCTTGTTTCCAAGATTTTCTGGCGACCTTGACTGTATGTAGGCTGGTAATCCTTTGCTCTATGTCTAAAATACATATATGAGTGAGTACATACCATGTTTCTCTTCTTGTGAGTGTGTAGCCTCACTCAGAATGGTGAATCGATTTGCATACGAATTTTAAGATTCCCTTGTTTTTTTTTCGGCTGAGTAGTACTCCATTGTGTAAATGTATCACCTTTTCTCTATCCCTTCTTCAGTTGATGGGCATCTAGGTTGCTTCCAGGTTCTGGCTATTATGAATAATGCTGCT
The DNA here is from genome assembly GCF_003668045.3 of Cricetulus griseus. Taxonomy (NCBI): domain Eukaryota; kingdom Metazoa; phylum Chordata; class Mammalia; order Rodentia; family Cricetidae; genus Cricetulus; species Cricetulus griseus. Next base: position 3,463,465 of record NW_023276807.1, read on the forward strand.
ATGAACATATTTGAAAGGTTGTTCTTGTTGTCTGGATATGCTTCTTCTTTTGGGTATATGCCTAAGACTGGAATTGCTGGATCTTGTGGTAGGCTGATTCTAATTTTACTGAGAATCCTCATACTGATTTCCAAAGCAGCTGTTTGAGTTGGCACTCCCACCAGAAGTGGAGGAGTGTCCCCCTTTTTCCACGTCCTCTCCAGTATAAACTATCATTGGTGTTTTTGATTTTAGCAATTCTGACAGGACCAAGATTGTATCTAAGATTTCTTCTCATTTGTAACTTCCTTGGGATGCAGTTTTCCTTCCAGAACATTCTGTAGTGCTGGATTGGTGGATATGTATTGTTTAAATCTGGTTTTGTCATGGAATATCTTGTTTTCTCCCTCTATATTGATTGAAAGCCTATCTGGGTATAGTAGTCTGGGCTGGCATCCATGGTCCCTTAGTTTGTGTAGAACAGCTGTCTAGCTTTCAGTGTTTCCATGGAAAAGCTAGGTGTAATTCTGATTGATTTACCTTTATATGTTACTTGACCTTTTTCCTTTGCTTATCTTTATATTCTTTCTTTATTCTGTATGTGTGGAGTTTTGGTTACTATGTGTGGAGGAGACCGTTTTTTGTGGTCCACTCTATTTGATGTTCTGTGGGCATCTTACATGCTCATTGGCCTGTCTTTCTTTAGATTGGGAAAGTTTTCTTCTTTGAATTTGTTGAATATGTTTTCTGCACATTTGACTTGGGTTTCTTCACCTCCTTCTATACCTATCATTCTTAGTTTTGGTATTTTCACGGTGTCCCATATTTCTGGATAATTTGTGTTAGGGATTTATTGGACTTAAGATTGTCTTTGGTCCATGAGTCTATTTCTCCTAGAGTATCTTCAACACCTAAGATTCTCCCCTCCATCTATGTATTCTGTTGGTTATGATTGCATCTGTAGTTCCTTATCGTTTACCCAGCTTTTCTATTTCCAGCATTCCCTCAATTTGTGTTTTCTCTATTGGCTCTATTTCAGTTTTCAGGTCTTAAATTGTTTCCTTCATCGGTTTGATTGTATTGTCTTGGCTTTCCTTAAGAGATTTGTTGATTCCTAGAATTTTTTGCCTTTTTTTCCCTTCATACCTTTAATGGGTTTTCTCATATTCTCTCTGAGGCCCTCTATCATTTTCATAAATATGTTTTTAAGTTCATTCTCTTCTGCTTCATCTGTGTTGTGATGTTCAGGTCGTGCTGGTGTAGGGTCCCTAGACTCTAGTAGTTTCATCTGGGTTTTTCTGTTGTTGAATGTATTTTTATATTGTCTTCCCATCCCTTCTTCTGGTGGGTGTAGAAGGACTCTCTTCCTCTCCTGGTGGGTATGGGACAAGGTTCCCTTCTGGTAGGGTAAATGGGTCCAATACTGTGATGCCCCATCTATTCCCATGGAATGAGGCCGAAATGATTTTGGAAACTTGGAAGTTTCTGGGTGGGCTGGATTCCACTGAATTGGGAACCCCCATGAGCAGTCCCCGGGCCTCAGGTTACCCCAGCCGGGCAGAAGAAAGGCTGCAAAGAAGCCCAAGCTTATGTAGACCCTCAGGTGGAGGCAGGACTGGAACAGGCACATTGGCAGTCTCTGGGTGGGTGGATATCGCTGAATTAGGAAACACTACTTCACTTTTACCAGGATATCTTTGTGACTGATACTATGACATTGGCAAAATCTCATTTTCCTGCTTCCTCAAGACCCAGACGCTGGGTGTTGGTGGCACACGCCTTTAATCCCAGCACTCGGGAGGCAGAGGCAGGCAGATCTCTGTGAGTTTCGGACCAGCCTGGTCTACAAGAGCTAATTCCAGGATAGGCTCCAAAGCCACACAGAGAAACCCTGTCTCAAAAAAAAGAAAAGGTCTGCCTCTTCCTCTCCCTGACAAAACATGGTATTCAAAACATGGTATTCAGCTGGGCGGTGGTGGTGCACGCCTTTAATCCCAGCACTCGAGAGGCAGAGGCAGGCAGATCTCTGTGAGTTTGAGACCAGCCTGGTCTACAAGAGCTAGTTCCAGGACAGCCTCCAAAGCCACAGAGAAACCTGTCTCAAAATAAAAATAAATAAAAAAGGCCTCATGACCCTGACAACATAAAATATGTCTGCTCCTGGTTGAGGCCATTTTTATTGTGAATGAACGGATCTGCGGTGTATTGCTGAGATTAATGTGAAGTATCAAGGATTCTCATTAATGATTTTCTCATCTACCTTTATTGAGGAAAAAGCAGTTTATACTTTATGTGCTTATTTGCTTGCAGTCTCATGGTAATACTGGCTCGGGGATCAGTTTGGAGACATTCCTTTCCTCTCTCTTTCTAGAAGTATTTTCTGTAACCTTGGTGTTTGTCTTGGGGTTTCTATTGTTGCAACCAAACACCCTGACCAACAAGAAAGTTCAGAAGGAAAGGGTTTTTCATCTTACACTTCCAAGATTGCTGTTTGTCTCTAAAGGAAGTCATGACAGGAACTCAAACAGAGCAGGTTTCTTGAGGCAGGAGCTGATGCAGAACCCATGGAAGGGTGCTGATTACTGGCTTCATCAACCTATTTTAGTGTAGAACCCAGGATGCAATTCCAAGTAGGTAGAGAACCACTCACAATGGACTGTCCTGCTACATTGATTACCTATTTGAAAATGCCTAACAGCTGTATATCATGAAGCCATTGTTTCAACTGAGGTTTGTTCCTCTCTAAAGACTCTAGCTTGTTTCGGGGTGTGACACAAATCCCTCCAGTATGGTGTTCTTTCTTCTCCAAAGATTTGATAGATTCACGGGATCCAAGACAGCAGGGCTCAACCTCCTTTGGAGTCATTTTGTTAGCAGCCACTTTTGTTGCTTATGCCTCATGTATTGAATTGTTTTACTTTTATCTGAATTCAATTTTCACACATATCTAAGAAGTCCTTTCATACTATGAAATGTTCTTGGTTTAATAGTTGAAACTTCCCTGAAAGACCCTCTGGATTTTAAGTTGGTTAGTACTTAACCTTTTATTTCTACGTATTTAATTTGTATACTGTGTCTCTTGATCACTTATGGCCAGGGTTTTTCATCTTGATACATTCTTGACAATAACCTCCTCAAGTCTACTTTGTCCCCAGGATTGTCCATCGAATATACACATCAGTGATTCCAGTTTTGATATTTGCAATGATTCCTCATGTAGTGCTTTGAGGTTGGGTCTTCTAGTGTTTGGGTGTCATTGAATTACATCTATGTTTCTTTAGGCTATGTGTAATTTCATAGTAGACAATTCACAGCAGTAAACCTTCATCCTGAAATTCCTTTTGTTTTTGCTTCCAGCATTGTTTTCCCCAGGAATTGTCAACAGAATAAAGTTTTTGAAATTGAAGAAAGCAACATGGTCAGCCAGGTTGAAGAGGACATCATTGAAAATGATTTCATAATCTTAAAATCCCTAGGCTCTGGTTCATTTGGGGAGGTGAAGCTTGCCTGCCACCTTCCTACAAATACAAAGGTTGCTGTCAAGGTACTTGAGAGAAATCAAAATTCTGTGAATGTCATCACCTCTGAAGTAGAGATCCTTCAGTCTTTGGAACACAGAAACATTGTTAGATTTTTCCATGTCATGGACACACTAAAATTAACTTATGTGGTCATGGAGTATGTGGCAGGAAAGGACTTGGAGATGTTCCTTAGGGACATTGGATATCTAAAGGAGGAAGAAGCTAGACCAATATTCCAACAGGTAGTGAAAGCAGTACACTTTCTCCACCAAAGACAAATTGCACATCGTGACATTAAATTGGCAAATATCCTTATTGACAGAGCTGGAAACATCAAGATTTGTGATTTTGGGATGGCAATTCAGGTCAAAGAGGGGCAGATGTTGACGAAGGCCTGTGGCTCTTTGTATTATATGGCTCCAGAAATCATGGCAAGGACACCCTATGATGGGCTGGCAGTGGATATGTGGAGCTTGGGAGTGGTCCTATATGTACTGGTGACAGGACAATATCCATATTTTGAAACCGAAGCTCATGCTTTATACAGTCTCATCACCAGCACAAAGTTTGCCATTCCCTACCACCTGTCCAAACCCTGTCATATCATCATTGCCCAATTACTAAAGGTCAACAACCTGCACAGGATAACAATATGTCAGCTCCTGGAAAGATCTTGGCTGAGTCATAATGAAGAGCATGCAGAACCTGCAAGTAAAAATATCGTATCCAGGGTCATGGCGACTATGAAAACAATTGGCTATACCTGTGAAGAGATTATGTCATCGCTAAGACACAAGCAACCAAATAATAAAATATCAGCGACTTTCAATATTCTAAAACACAAGTTGAGCTGTGAAGACAGTCATCATCACAATGAGAGGCCCTGGTTGATCAGCAGACCTGTTCATGCTTTACCACCACTTCTCCCCTTGAAGAGGAGAGCCAGTGAACCAGCCTTTCCATCAATTATAGAAACAGGGAAAAGTCACTTTCAGTGGGATGGTATGAAAGAAAGAGTAAAGAGTTTGTGAATCTATATCATGGTCAATAAATGCTACTGCCTTGAGCTGAATCCCAGATCAGAAGAAATATTCCCAGGAGTCAATATGGCTAATGTCACAAACAGTGCCTTTGGGGACAAAGCTGTCAACAAGAATTTTGTGGACAGCCTGCCAGGTGATCTCTCCTCATGTGAGTCAACCCTCGATGGAACACCCACCAGATTTCTGAACATGGACTTCTCCATAGAGCAACCATCCATGGGGTCAACATGCCCAAAGAACAGGACAAGTTTGGACACACAACCTCTGGATACATCCCATTCAGGGCCTAGAACCTGATTAACAAGCAAATGTCCTTTGCACTGAGGGCACTGTGATTTGCTCCTCCACAACCCCATGGTGAGTGCTGGATACTCTTATAAGCTACAAAGAAAAGAGAGGACTGTGCAGTTAATAAAGACACATTTGCTTTGCCCACCTAGATGTTCTCTTCCATTGTATTTTCTCTATTATATATTAATAAATATCCTGGAGTTAATGTAAAATGTACTGTCTCAGAGGGCACCTGCTTGGTTTCTCTCCCCATAGTCAAAGCCACATACAAACACACACTTGAATGCATGGACACATACATCAAATTTTCAGAGCTTGCCAGCTATAAAACCATAAAGTCCCAGCCTTCCACATGTATATGCTTCAGGACCTGCTTATCACATTCTTTTACAATGAAGCCCCATTTAAAACATATACGTATTTGTCATGTCTTGCTAGGTATTCCCTTCCCTACTTCCAAAGCAACACACTGCATCTACTCTCTCCTCTCCTAACTTCTCTCTCATTCTCTATGCACATGCACATACACAGAACCAATGTTAGGTTACGGGATCCATTTGGCATGCCCTGCATCATACCGTGAGGACCATGTATACTTTGGTATTCTGTCTCTGCTAGGTAGCCACTCTCCTCCAGAAAAATTGCACATATGCATACAAATCTACATATCAGGCCCTGGTGCATAAACTTTCTCCATGAACTTAAAGACCACTTACATATATCCAGTTAGTTTTTACAACCTTCTACATAACGCCTGCATTAGCATGGTAGTCCTTGTATTCATACAGTGTAAGTTCTGCTATATTTTTCTCCAATTAGGCTCCACATGGTGAGCTAGGTGTCAGGTCATGCACAGAATACACTCTCCTACCTTCCAAGAACTACTATGGCAGAATACGGTGCGTGTCATGTTCTACTGTGTATCCCCTCAAGAGCTACTGCCCTCATACACAGATGTGTTTCAGCTCCTGCTAGGTACCAACTTCCCTATAATGAAAATACAAATACAAATACTAATTAGCACACAGCATGCATACTTATATGGTTTCTACTACTGAGAATATACACTAACTCTGCTTATAAAGTGAACTATTTATTTGAGTTGCATACAGCATCACATGTTTTATATAGTATTATCATGCCAAGACATGGTGAGATGGAGACAGACATTAGGCTAAAAGAGCCCAGACTGGGTAAGGAGCTTCATCTTGATCCTGCAGACAACTGGAAGTGGTTTGAGACACTGGGCATGGTTTGAGCACATGTGACATCAAAACTCACCTCCATAGTGACATACTTACTCCAACAAGTCTTTCCTACTCCAAAAAGCCACATATCTGCAACTCCTTGTGGTATTCTAGGCAATCCAAGCTTCTTATATATATTTTCCTTCAATGGCCTATGTATTCCTTCATTCATGGATATCCCTGATAATCCTGTCCTCACACTCTTTCCTTGGTGAGGGAGAGTTCATAATGCCTTTTTTCTACCGTGAACACTAAAGCAGAACCATGTAGCTGAATCCGCCGAGTTTTGCTGCTTGCTGAGGCTTGAACATGGCCCCTTTGTTTCATTACATCTTAACCAGTTTTCTTTTTTTCATGGTTTCCTTCACTGCCTGTACTTGACTGTTCTGCAATTGGTTCTCTAGACAGGGATTGCTTAAAACTCAGAGATCCACCAGCCTTGGCCTTACCAGAGAAGGGATTAAATGTGTACAACTTTACATCAGGCTGTAAGCTTTTCTTGAATTCCTTTTTACTAGTTGAAACTTCATTGTGAGGGATATTGCCCTAAGGTCACCACTCCCTTTATCCCATGTCTTATTCTGTTTACTTCCTTAAACATGGGATTTATATCCATTTCACTTACTGGTGGTCTTGTTCTACTCAAATTCTTCTACCGCATATATTGTTCTAGCTCATTTTGCTCCTTTCCATCATAAGTCATCATTAGAGTAACCGCTAATATTAGTATGAGAGAGTCTATACTAGGGTGTTTGAGATTTCTTCTGGCAAAGGGATTAACCCAAAACTCCTTAATTTAGCCTCAGGTAGACTCTTCAGATAAGGACAAAGAGCTACCATGTTCCTCACTAGAACTTCACCACAATAATCTCTAGGCCACATATTAATATTCATCTCACTGAAAGTTCTTTTTCAAGGGACCCACACCATTCAAGTCAAAAACTCAGCACCACTGTCTTCCTTGCTTTTACTAATATGGTCCATATGGGGCACTTAAAATTTCAACTGCTCTTTGAATCCATAGTCCCAAGGTGGGTATACCTTTTGACAAGACCATGTTCTGACCTCTCACAGCAATACAATGGTCTTTAGTAGCCTTGAACTCACTGGCAGGAAAACTTTCTGAACACAACACCATCTGTACACATTCGTGTAACAACAATCATTCAATTTGAAGTCATGAAATTGAGAAGCCTCTGCACAGCAAAGGACAATGTCATTCAGACAAACTGGAAGCCTACAGATTAGGACAAGATTTTTCCTAACTACACATCAAATGCAAGGATAATATTCCAAATATACAAATAATTCAGTTACTAGTTATTAAAAAAACAATATCACACCTAAAAACTGTGGAACAAACCAAACTGAGAATTTTCAAGAGAGGAAACACAAATGAATGGTAAACATTTAAAGAATTGTTTGCAGCCCTGTATGACTGGTGGAAGCCCCTTTCAGCCTAACCAACTCAGGTGGAATCAGGGTCCAGATGCATTGCTTACAGTTGTTCTACAAAATAACTACTCCATCTAAAAGATGCTGGAATACATGGAGGATCTTGTCCTGGAGAACCTGATGTCCTCCTTTACAGTGAGCTTCAGAGGTCCTCCTGCCAGCCCCAGACTTGGAGATATTGTGGCTTCAGTCAGCACTGCTTGCCCAGCAGCCAGACTCATTCAGTGGGGTGGGGGTGGGGTGGAATGGCACTATAGAGCGTCCTGCAGGCTACAGGCTTACAGGTAGAGCCTGGCAATTCTTTGGCAGTCCCTGATCAAGGGAAGAGAGTTGGGTGTCCACCTGGAACTCACATGAGTAGATCCACAACCCCTTCAAGACCTGCCTAGGGAGAAGATCACCCTTACTCTGGGCAACTGCAAGATATCCCCAATATATTCCAAAGTAGTCCATTATTTGTGTTCCAAAAGAAAACAGTCTTTCAATCTCATATTGGTAGGTCTAGCCTTTAATCCCATCACTCTGTAGGCAGAAGTAGGCACTTCTCTGTGAGGTTGAGGCCATCCTGGTCTACCGAGCAAGTATCAGAACAGATTCCAAAAATAATACACAGCAACCCTGTCCCCCCAAAAAAAAAATAAAGAAAAGAAAAAGAAAAAACCAGAGAAAAATACAAAGGAACTGTGTAATGATGGTGCTTCATGCCTGTAATCCCATCAATCTTGAGGCATTTGCAGCCATATCTCTGTGAGTTCAACACAAATCATTTTCAAATGTATCTCTATAATAACCATACCTGATACACAGAAGAACACCCTGCAATAAACTTTAAAAACTGTAAGAAAGCAAAAAGGAAAGAAAAGAGGAACCAACCCTATAATGTCTAATTGATTGTATATTTGCATGTAAATCTCATCTCAATGAGTAGAATAATATACTGTGTGACACACTGCATTTTTCTGCTGTCTTTAAGGCCTGAGTGGAAGATGAATGTGTCATATCTTCAAATTAAATCAGGAAGCAAAGAGACAATGAAGGAACCAAGCAAGATTCCTTAATCTCAAGGACAATCTAATGATGGAATTCAGCCTTTGTAATGGAGATTTTTTTGTGGTAAACTTGACTACATCTCTAATGAACTACAAGGTAGACATTAAGGGAACACCTATGAGAGATTATTTTTGATGGATTTTCTGTGAATCAAGAGGAGGGAAATATCCATGCTATGAGGATTTAGAGGTGTGAAGACACATTCCTTTTATCCAGCTCTTGATGCAAAAGTCACACCTTTATTTTGCCACGCCTTCTGCTGAATGACTATATAAGGACTGGGAAGTCAGTGTCTTTGCTCATTTACTGCTTGCCCTGGCTAGTAAATCCATACCTTCACTGTGATTAAGAGTCTATTTATTTGATGTTCCAGTATATAGTGAAGATCAGCCAAGAGATCCAGCCTTGTGGACAGAGAAACTCCCAGATTTTTTATTGCTGCCTGAAAGTCATTTCAATAAATTCCAGGAGAGAGGTGATTGAACTATTGCATAAGATACTCTGATGCTTAGAGAATCCTGATTAATACAGTCACCAAGGCTCTACCACATGAAGTTCCCCAATAGGACAAAAACTCACGTTCAAATGCCCAAGACTGTAGGGACATTTCTCATTCAAACTAGCACAGTAGTTCACATTATCTCAGGCACAGTGAGCACTTGGTTTCCACTGCTGCTTGGAAAGCTGTGGAAATCAAGGAGGTGAACCTTTCTAGGAAGCAAGTCACTAGTGGACAGAGAACTTCTCTGCAATGGCACCAGACACCTGATGACCCTGCTCTAAAAGGAACACAATGTCCTCAGTCACATGGATTGTGAGTCTGTTGGATATCGGAGTGCACATAAACCCTACCTCCCTAGAATTGATTCTAAACTTGGACTTGATCACAGCCACAATAAAAATGGTCAGGGCACTGTTATGATACAGAAGGTGAGAAAGCAAAGCAGAACAACAACAACAACAAAACACTGTCAATTCTTATAAATCTCTGAATGGTTGGTGCTTGTGAAATTTCAAGGAGGCATTATAAATAATTTGAGATATTTGTCCATTTGTACAGAGCCTGCAGCTGGGCCTTGTCCTTCAACATTAGAGTCACCGTTTGATGCCTACACAGCAGTAATGAGGTGACAATGAACCTGATAGCTTTGGAGTTTTGTAATCAACTGGTCTTCAGCCTAGTGATGTGGTTTCCCAGTTCTTTGGTTTTCCTTCCTGGGATTTATGTTTGGTATATCCTGTTAATATTTACAGTGTTAGGTTTGTTCTAGGGTTAATTTTTGCCTGTGTATTCCCTTTCTTCATTATTATCTAATATTCATGTTTGAAAATTAAGTCTCTTATTTCCCGTTGGACTCTTTTTACTTGTATTCAAACATATTTAAGTTTATATTACACATGCCCAATTTAATTACATCATTTCCATGCATGCCTGTACTGTACTCTGATCATATTCTCCTGCACTACTTCACTCCTTCCAACATATCTTTGTGACTGACACTATGAATTTGACAGGAGGTGACATTCCTGCTGTTTCATAACTCAAACAACACAAAATATGTCTCATTTCTGTTCATGGACTTGCTTTGTGAAATGAAAAACTATATGTAGTTTTAGCTACCCCCATTATAACACAAGAGTTCATTAGTCACTGTGCTTAGTGTGGTCTCTTCCCCAGAGTCTCTTTACATGCTATAATAATGCTCAATTTGTTTACTTTGAAATCTCCTCCAGTCCCAGGGTGAGGCCATGATGATTGTGAAAGAAGGGGTCTTATAGTTTGTTGCTGAGATGAATGGGAAGTATCAAGGATTCTCATTAAAGATTTTCTAATCTATGTTTATTGAAGAAAGTATTTTATACATTTTATGTGCTTATTTGCTTGGGGTCTTCAGGTAAAACTGGCACAGGGATCAGTTTAGAGACATTCCCTTCTTTCTCCATCAAGAAGTATATTCAGGAATGTTGTTATTTGTTTTAGGATTTCTAGTGATTCAACAGAACATACTGACCCTCAAGAATGTTCAAAAGGAAAGGGTTTTTTTTTCAGCTTACATTTCCAAGATCACTGTTCAACTCTAAAGAAAGTCAGGACAGGAACACAAACAGACCAGGTTCCTTATTCCAGGGGCTGATGCAGATGCCATGGAAGGGTGGTACTTACTGGGTTGATCAGTCAATCTGTTTTAATATAGAACACAGGACCACAAGTCCAAATAGAGCACCATTCACACTGGGTAAGTTCCTCCTCCATTAATTATTAATTGAGAAAATGCCTAACAGCTGTATCTCATGCAGGCATTTCCTCAAGTAAGGTCCATTTCTGTGATGACACTAGCTTGAAAAAGGTTGGCAACAAATGCCTCCAGTACAGTGTTTCTTCTTCTCTAAAGTTTTGATGGATTCAGGGAATCCTAGAGGCATGTAATCTACCTTGTTTGGAGCCATTATCTTCCCAGCCAGACTTGTTGCTTATGACTAATGTGTTTAAGTGTTTTACTTTTATGTGATTTCAATATTCACACATGTCTAGGAATTTCTTTCAAATTTCCTAAGGTTTAATGGTTGAAACATGCCTGAAAGAGCCTCTAGTTCCTAATTTGGTTAGGACTTCATCTTTTTTTCTAATTATTTAATTTGTATCTATCTTCCCTTGATCACTTTAGGCTGGGCTTTTCATTTTGATACATTTGTGACAATGACCTTCACATTGTTTCTTTGATGCCAGTATTTTCCTTTCCATGTATATAGGAGGGATTCCAGATTACATATTTACAATGATTACTGATCTAGTGCTTTGAGGTTGGGATTTTCTATTTTGGATATCATTAAAGGGCATCATTAAGTTGTTTGGGCTATCTCATATTTCATGATAGAGAATTCATAGCACTAAACCCACATGCTAAAATTACATTAATTTTTGATTTCAGCATTGATTTCCCCAGGAATTACCAACAAGATAAACATCCTCCCTGCCCCATAGAATAAGACATCCTTAAGAAGGATTTCAGAATCTTAACATCTCTAGGCTATGGTACATCTGGGGAGGTGAAGCTTGCCTGCCACCTTCCTACAAATACAGAGGTAGCTGTCAAGGTGCTTGTGAAAAATCACAATGCTGTGGCTGACAACATCTCTGAAGTAGAGATCCTTTACTCTTTGGAACACAGAAATATAGTTTAATTTTTTCATGTCAGTAACACACTGAAAAAGACTTATGTGGTCATGGAGTATGTTGCAGGAAAGGATTTAGTGATGTTCCTCAGGGACATAGACTATCTCCAGGAGGAAGAAGCTACACTAATATTCAAACAGGTCATGTCAGCAGTGCAGTACCTCCACCAAAGACACATTGCAATAGGGATATTAAATTGGAGAATATCCTTATTGACAATGAGGAAACATCAAGCTTTGTGACTTTGGAATGGCAACTCAGCTAGCAGAGGGGCAGATGTTGCAGGAGGGCTGAGGCACCTTGCTCTATATGGTTCCAGAGATCTTGGCAGGAAAAGCCTATGATGCCCTGGCAGGCGCTATGTGGAGCATAGGAAGTCTCCCATAAGTACTGGTCACAAAACATTTTCCATATGAAGAAACCAGAGCTCATGTTTTGTACTGTTTTGTACTGTAGGCTCATCACCTACACAAAATTAGCCATTCCCTATCACCTGTCAATGCCCCGCCATACCATCATTGCACAATTACTATTGCCACTCCCCCAGGCATAGGATAAAAATATGTGAGGTTCTGGAGAGAAGTTGGCTGGGCCACACTGAAGAAGCATGAATATCCTGCAAGTAAAGAAATCCTACCCTGGATCATAGAGACTATGAAAACAATTGACTATACCTGTGAAGAGATTATGTCATCCCTAACACAAAGGAAACCAAATAAGAAAGTAACAGCACCTTTCAATGATCTGCAAAACAAATTAACCTGTGAGGACAGCCGTGATCAAAAGAAGACCCCTGGTTAATCAGCAGCCTTCTTTGTGCTCTTCCCCGACTTCCCCCCATGAACAGGAGACCCAGTGAACCAGCCTTTCCATTTGTTGTTGAAGTTGGGAAAAGGCCCTATCAGGAGGAGAATGTGGAAGGAAGGGACAAGAGATGATGAAGCTATATCATGCTCAACAAATACTCCTGCCTGGGTATGAGGCCCAGATATGATGAAATCACCCCAGAAGTAGGCTTCCTGATGGCTAATGTCTTCCACAGTGCTGTTGGGGACATTGCAGTCAACATGAATTCTCTGGACAGTCTTGAGGTAATCTGTCCTCATGTGAATCATCCCTGGATGGAAGACCCAACAGGTTTCTAAACATGGACTTCTCCTCAGATCCACCATCCATGTGAAACAACAGGACCAATGGCCAGGGCCAATTTGTGCCTACAACCTCTGGATACAGGCCATTCAGTGACTGGAATAATGTGGGAAGTTACCAATACAGAGCCAGGTAAAATTACAAGGGAATTTAATAGGGAAAAGCCTTACTTACAGAGCGACCTAGCCAGCTGGCAGGCAGCATTCCATACAGCACGCCGAAGATGAAATCGAAAGCAGAAACCTGCCACCTGAACATCCCTGGCTCTACTTCACCCTGACCATGCCCTTACAGACATGGTCAGGCACACCTGTAGCCAGCCCCTAAGCATGTGTAGCTACAGCATCCCCTACAATTCCCCTTTTAGTCTAAAAGAGGATTAAAACTTAACAGTGTAAAGTATTCAAAATTAACAATCATAAAGGTGAAATATAAGAAGACACAAATATACCCCCTCTGGGGCACCAGTATGGTACCTATCCCCTGCAGGCAAAGACACACACACACACACACACACACACACACACACACACACATACAGAGAGAGAGAGAGAGAGAGAGAGAGAGAGAGAGAGAGAGAGAGAGAGAGCAATGCATGAACATAACTTGGTATCAGGGATTACTAGCTTTAGGTTCAAAACTCACCCAGAACCATAATATCTCTACACAAAGACCACATATACATATATGTGTGTGTCGATTCTTGTTAGGTAATCCATTCTCTAGTGTAAAAAAAGACTCCCCATCCACTCTTTCCACTCCTCTTTCTCACTTTCTCTGCACTCATACTCACAAACACACACACAAAGACACAAACAGACACACACACACACACACACACACACACACACACACACACACACACACACACACACAAACTCACTAAAACAAACACACAAAATGGCAGGTAAGAAGACCCATTAGTCATGCCCTACCTTACACAGAGAGTACCAAATTTACTTTGGTTTACTGTGCCTGCTAGGCAGCCTGTCTCTTTCAGTAAATGCATTCAAATCTACGTATCAGGCTCTGGTACATAACCCTTCTCCATCAACTTTGAGCCCACTTACATATATCCAATTAGCTGTTACAACCTACCACATAACATCTGCTTTACATTATAGTCTCTATTCATACAGGGCACATGTCATGTTCTGCTATATTTTGCTCCCATTAAGCTCCACATACACTAGGATGGCTAGGTCTTAGAGCCTGCACAGGAGTCCCTCTCCTACTTCCAAAAACCTACTATGGCACAATAAGGTAGATGTCAGGTCCTACTGTGTATCTATTTCTCAAGAGCTGCAAACCTCATAACCTATAGATATGTTCCAGCTCCTACTAGGTACCAACTTTCCTATAACAAAAACACATATGAAGAGATGCTAATTAACACACAACATGCTACCTTAATTATGAATTCTACTGCCAAGAACATACACCATTACTGCTTGAAAGGAAACCATTTAATTGGATGGTTTACAGCATCAGATGTTTAGTCTAGTATCATCATGCCAATACATGGTGGCATGAGGACAGACAAGGTGCTGAAGAAAGAGCTGAGAGTGGGTAAGTGCCACATCTTGATCCTGCATCCACTGGAAGTAGTGTAGACACTGAGCATGCCATAAGCACATATGTGACCTAAAAGGCCACATCCATAATAACACACTTCCTCCAACATGACCACACCTACTCCAACAAAGCCATGCATCTGCTACTAATTGTGGTATTGTAGGCAATCCTAGGTTCACATACATAGGTTCATGCAATGGCCTCTATATGCCTTTGTTCATGGTTACCCCTGACATGCCTGGCCTCAGTGGCTTTCTTTAGTTGGGGAGGGAGAATCCATAATGCCTTTTTTCTGCAGTGGACACAGAAGGCAAAACCATGTATCTGAAGCCACAATTTTCTGCTGCTTGCTGAGGCTGGAACATGGGTCTCTTATTAAATAACCTCTTAACCACCTTTCTTTATTCCATAGTTCCATTCACTGCCTATACTTGACTGTTCTGTCATTTACTCTATAAATAGGGCTTGCTTAAAACTCAGAGTTCTACAGCCTCTGCTTTAGTAGAGTTGGGATTGAATGTGTGCACCATTACAACAGGTTCTAAGCTTTTAATTTCTATTCACAAGTTAAAACTTAACTAGGTGAGATCTTGCCCTGAGGTGACCACTCACTTTATCCCGTGTCTTAATCTTTTTATCTCCTTAAACAGAGGATTTAACTCCAGTCCAATTACTGGTGCTCTTGTTGTACATAAATTCTTCCACATCAAGTATTTTTCCTGCTCAGATTGCTCCATTGATTCTAAAATTGTCAGTTTTCACTAACATTGGCATGGCAGAGTCAATACTAGACTGTGTTGAGATTTCTTCTGCAAAAGGGATTATTCCCAATACCCACAGCTTAGCCTCAGGCAGACTCTTCAGACAAGGGCAAACAGCATGCATGGTCCTCAGCAAACTATCACCAGAATTATCTCTAGTCCACACATTCATATTCTTCTCCTGTGAATCCTTGTGATCCAGGCACTCACACAGATTGAATCAAACTCAGCACAAGTGACTTCTTTGCTTCTAATAGTATGTCCCATAAGCAGTACTTAAAGTTTTCAAGTGCTAGGTCTATATTATTTCAAACAAAAGCAGGATATGCTTTCAAATCAAGGTCAATAGTAGCCCTGAATTCATTGGCACAGGAAATGTTTCTGAACACAACACAATTAGCACACATACCTATATCAAAAATTAATAAATTGAACCTCATGAAACTGAGAAGTCTTATTCCAGCAATGGACATATTTATTTAGAAAATTTGGAAGACTATAGATTGGTACAAGCTTTTCACTAACTACACATCCAACAGAAGAATAATATTCACAATATACAAAGAATTCAATAACTAGATAACAAAAAATATCCCACCAAAAAATGAGGAAAAACCTCAACTGAGAATTTTCAAGAGGAATCACCAATGAATGTGAAATACTAAAAGAAATGTTCTGCAGTCCTGCATGATTAGTAGAATCCCCAATCAGGGTGAGCAACTCAGGTGGGTTGAATCAGGGTCCAAATGCAGTGTTTTGAGTCCTGCTACCCCACAACTACTGCATCTGCAAGCTGCTGGAGCACATGGAGAAGATGTTTCTGGGGAACACGATGATCCCCTTAATAGTGCATTTCATACCAGGCCCCCCTACTTGCAGATGTTGAAGCTTTAATCAGCACTCCTTGCCCTTCTAGGAGACTCATTCAGTGGGGTGGGGTAGGGGTGAGGTAATGTGGTATTTTGGTGCTTCCTGCAGGTTCCATTCATACAGGTAGAGCCTGTCAAGTCTTACAGAGGCCACCAGCATGGGAAGATAAGTAGATGGCAGACTAGAACTCACATGGAATATTCTATAACCCCTCCAAGACCTGACTAGCCACAAGATCACCCAGACTCTGGGCAACAACAAGATATCCCAAATAAATACCAGCAATGCTCTAGTATTTCTGCTAAAGAAAAACAAAAACAAAAACTGTGGAGTCGTGGTTCACAAATGTATTCCCAGAATTCTTGAGGAAGAGACTTCCAGATCTCTGTGATTTCAAGGTCAATCTGAATTTCAAATAGAGCTCCAGGAAAAACAAAGCTGATACACAGAAAATATCACTCAAAAAACAAACAAACAAACAAACAAACAAAAAACTGGAAAGACAAAAAATGGAAAGAATGCAAAAAGAAAAAAAGGAAACAGTCTCATGATTAATTACATTGAAAATTGGCATGTAAAACTCATTGGGCACAATAATATACTTTGTGACACAATGCAGTTTTTCACTGTCATTAAGAACTGGCTGGAGAAGGCTGGCCAGATGGCTCAGAGGTTAAGAGCACTGACTGTTCTTCCACTGGTGCTAAGTTCAAATCCCAGCAACCACATGGTGGCTCACAACCATCCATTATGAGATCTGGTGGCCTCTTCTGGTGTGCAGATATACATGGAAGCAGAATGTTGTATACATAATAAATAAATAAAATCTTTTAAAAAAAGAACTGTGTGGAAGCTGAAAGCCTCACATCTTTAAATTAAGTCAGGATGCAAAGTGAGGGAGTGAAACAGGCCAGACTCCTTAATCTCAAAGAAAAGGTCTGTGATGAACTTCTGCCATTGTGATGATATTTTTTTTCTTGTCAACTTAACTATATCTCTAATCCACAGGAAGGACCCCAGCTGTGATTTCTGGCAATAATGGAGAGGATGACTGAACTGCTCTACCCTTGTAATCAGATTGATAAATACCCCAACAATCATCATAGAGCCATCATACTGTAAATCATAGATCCAGATGCAGAGATCCACAAGCAAGCACCAGGCCAAGCTCCAGAAATCCAGTTCAAAAGGTAGTAGGGAACGTATTTGCCAGGTAATTCAAGATCATGATTGGGAAATCTACACTGACAGCTGAATCAAGCTAGTGGAAACTCATGGACAATAGACCAAAAGGTATTCATTCGCATGTAAGGGGTCCGGACTAGGCCCTCTGTATGTGGGAAACTTGTGAAACTCGAACTATCTGAGGATCCATGGCAGTAGGACCAGAATCTAAACTTGATAGATGTGCTATCTTGTTGGAGCCCATTCTTTATGGTGGGATGTCATGCTCACCTTTAATGCAGGTGATAGGTGCTTGGTACTGCCCCTTCTTAATGTGATAGACTTCGTTGACTCCTCATGTAGTCTTTTATGTGAATCAGTTACCTTTATCTTGTATTGTCTATGTCATATGTTCTGTGTTCTCATGTCTCTGCCCTTTTTCCCAGCAAGTTCTGTACCTGGAAATCCTGCATAGCTCTTGACCATTATGCTTTAATTAAACCAACCAGAGTGACACAACTTCACAGTGTACAAAAATATTATTCCACAACAGAGGTCCCAACTTGATTGTCCTTAAGCCTCATGAGTAAAAGGCAGGTGAATTCAGCTGGGAAGGCTGGCAGTGGAGTGCAAATCTAAGCCTCCCCTTCCTGGACTACACAGCTATCTCAGCTAGATTCTCCTCCAGAGTACATGGACAGAGTGGGACAGAACTGCAGACAAGATCTTCTCTCCATTCTCAGAACTCCCTAAACCTTCATATAGAACCAGAAGAACAGGCAGAGCATTGGAGATAGGGACACTGGAACAGGTTGTCACCATTCTCCTCTTTAGACGTAACATCCCAGGTTACCAGCTAGCCTCAGGAGCTGGGAAGTAAACAGTCTCCTTGATTGTTCCTTCTAGACTTCTACCAACATTTTATATGCACATGTCATTGCTAATTGAACTCTTCTATACACCAAGTTGCCTCGTCCAGCCTTAATAGGAGAGGAGGTGCCTAGTCTCAATAAAAGGAGATATGCCATGGCTGGCTGATATCCATGGGAGGCCTGCCATTTTCTGAAGAGAAATGCAGAAGAAGTGTATGGGGGAGGGGGAGGGGACTGAGAGGAGAGGGCAATCTGTAATATGGATGTAAAAACAAGTGAATAAACACACATATACACATACAAGCACATTAACAACAAATTGCTCAAAATACTCACCCAGGCCTGTATACTTCTTAGGCCACATCTCTTTTTCTCTATCCTTATTTACCACATCTGGTCTCTCCATTTGACCTGAGCGAAATTTGCTCGAGTTCCGTCATGCCAGAATCTGTCTACAACAGATTGCTCATTGGCATCCACATTTAAAAAGTTTAAGATAAGCATTGCGTGGTTTCACGCTTCATGTGGAGACTGGGGGCACAGCTCCCCCTTTTTTATCTTAGAAGCTGTGTTTTTAAATTAGAGCATGTTCTAAAATTCCTTGTCCTGGAGGATTACAAGGAATATCTGTCTTATGATCATTTTCCCAATGAGTACAAAATAACTAACATGCCTCATCATAATATCCATTTCTATTGTCTATCTTTATAATTTTTGGAACTCCCATGTAAGCAAAAACATCTTAAAACAGTGACTTATAACATCAAGAAATCTGAATAGGTGTCAATTGCCACGTGTATGTATTTTTAACTTGACAAACTCCGTAATGAGTAACATCCATTTGCCATAGATGGTTAAGGAGTAGTCCTTGAGGATTTATCCCTAAATTAGCCATAGGTAGATATTGTGGGTCCATTCCACATTATTTGATGATTTGACCAGCAGTCTCTCTGGTTAAGCCAAATTGTTTTTTTTTTTTTTTTTAGACTTTTGCTATTTTGATGATGAAATTGCAAACTGTAGAGCTTTCCCTATTTAAGGCAAATCAACCAATTTTGTTAATTAATCTGTTGACTCATTTCATTTGGCTAGTAATCAGGGAAAGGCCTTATTTAATAGGTTCCCAGTGTGACCCATAAACTATGGGAATCTCTTAGGTGAATAACAAATTGAATTTGCTCAAATAATATTCTAACCTCACTATTAACGGATCCTATGCATGGAACTGTCTCTATTACCAGAAGAGCCTTAAAGACATAGTGACTGTCAGTATACAAATTAAATGAATTATTTACTAGGATCTGAAAGACCATTGAAATAGCTTGCAATTTGACTATTTGAGCTGAAGCCAGAGCTGTCTGCTCCACCTATTCCTTTCCATCAATAACATATGCAAGTGACTCTCTCATTAGAGCCATCAGTAAAAACTAACATAACATTTTTATAGGACTGTTTTTTAAAATTTTGGGTAACAGAAGGATGTATCAGAGTAAATTGTAACAGCCTATAAGCTGCAAATTGATTATCACTTTTTCCTGAAAACTGAGCATAAGCAATTGCCCGTGAATCACTGTTCTGAAAGAGTATGCTTGTTGCTTGGAATAAGGAACATGTATCATATTTGGTTCTCTTTAAAATACTTCCTCGAACACTTATGCCTCCACCCACCAGCCCAGGTAGGCCAGGGGTTGTTTCTGGTTCCATTTCAGTGGCCCTGCTCAGAGACATCTGATGCCAGGGATCTGATCACTGGAACTGAACTCTGCAGCAGGATCCAGAACACCTGGACACTGCCGAGGCCCTGGTAACAGTGTCACCACCATCCACAAGAAGAGGACAGATATCAGAATATTGGATCTGTTTGCATCTACCAGAAGGGAACCTTGGTCCCATACTCTCCAGGAGAGGAAGAGAATCCTGCTACACCCACCAGAAGAAAGGTTGAGAAGAGGACAATATAAAATCACATTCAACAACAGAAAACCCAATATGACACTACTGGAGACTAGGAACCATACACCAACAAGACCTGAACAACACAATGCAGATGAACTAGAATAGAATGACCTTAAAAACATCTTTATGAAAATGATAGACAACCTCAAAGAGGACATGAGCAAATCCCTTAAAGAAATGGAAGAAAAAACAAACCATAAAATACAAGATATCAACAAATCTCTCAAGGAAACAGGTCAAGACCTAAAAACTGAAATAGAGAAAATGAAGAAAGTAAAATCTGAGGGAATGCTGGAAATAGAAAAGCTGTGTAAACAATCAGGAACTACAGACGCAAGCATAATCAACAGAATACAAGAGATGGAAGAGAGAATCTCAGGAGTTGAAGACACACTAGCAGAAATAGTCTCATCAACCAAAGAAAATCTTAAGTCCAACAAATCCCTAACACAAAATATCCAGGAAATATGGGATAATGTGAAAGGACCAAACCTAAGAATAATAGGTATAGAAGAAGGTGAAGAAATCCAACTCAAAGGTGCAGAAAACATATTCAACAAAATCATAAAAGAAAATTTTCTGAGCCTAAAGAAAGACATGCCAATGAACAGAAAAGCCTACAGAACACCAAATAGACTGAACTGAAAAAAAAGATCTCCTTGCCACATTATAATCAAAACACCAAACATACAGAATAAAAAGAAAATAATAAGAGCAGCAAAGAAAAAGTGTCAAGTAACTTATAAAGGCAAACCTGTCAGAATTACACCTGACTTTTCCATGGAAACTCTGAAAGCCAGAAGGTCCTGGATAGATATTCTATCTACACAGAGAGACCATGGATGCCAGCCCAGACTACTATACCCAGCAAAGCTTTCAATCATTATAGATGGAGAAAACAAGCTGTTCCATGACAAAACCAGATTCAAACAATACATACCCATCAATTCAGCCCTTCAGAAAGTTCTGGAAGGAAAACTGCAACTCAAGGAAGTTAACTACAACCAGAAAAATATAGGCCATAGATAATCCCAACTTTACCAACTGCCAAAAGAAAAAATGTATAGAATCCCACACATAATTTAGCCACCATCACCAAATCAAAAACAAACAAGAATGAACAATCAATGGTCATTAATATCCATCAATATTAATAGTCTTAAATTGCCTATAAAAAGATACAGATTAGCAGAATGGATAAGATGACAGAATCCCTCCTCCTGCTGATACAAAAAACACACCTCAACTTCAAAAACAGATGGTACCTAAGAATTAAAGGTTAGGGAAAGACTTTCCAATCAAATGGACCCAAGAAACAAGCGGGGATGGCAATCCTAATATCCAAAAAATTGAACTTTAAACTAAAATCAGTCAAAAGAGATTAAGAAAGTCATTTCCTACTCATCACAGGAGAAATCCATCAGGATGAAGTCTCAATTCTGAACATTTATGCCCCAAATACAAAGGCATCCATGTTTGTAAAAGAAACATTACTAAAACTCAAATCACACATAAAACTGCACATACTTATAGTGGGAGAATTCAATACCCCACTCTCACCATTGGACAGGAACACCAGACAGAAACTTAACAAAGAAACAAAGAAACTAATAGAAGTTATCGAGCAATTGGACTTAATAGATATCTATAGAACCCATCCAAATACAAAACAATTTACCTTCTTCTCAGCACCACATTGAACCTTCTCAAAAATCAAACACATACTTGGCAACATAGCAAACATCAACAGGCACAAAAAATTGAAATAACCCCCTCTATCTTATCAGACCACCATACTTTAAAGTTTGAATTCAACAACAAAACGAATTACAGAAAACCTACAAACTCATGGAAATTAAGTAACACCCAATTGCACAATGCCTGGGTCCAAGAAGAAATAAAAAAGAAATTAAAGATTTCCTAGAATTCAAAGAGAACGTGGACACAACATACCCAAAACTACGGGACACTTTGAAATCAGTGCTAAGAGGAAAGTTCATAGCGCTAAGTTCCCACATGAAGAAACAGGAGAATAATCACACTAGAGAATTAACAGCATAACTGAAAACTTTAGAACACAAAGAATCCAATACACCCTGGAGGAGCAGACACCAGGAAATAATCATATTGAGGGCTGAAATCAATAAAATGGAAACTAGGAGAAGAATACAAAGAATCAATATAAAGAAGAGTTGGTTCTTCGAGAAAATCAACAAGATAGACAAACCTTTATCCACACTTACCAAACCGCAGAGAGTGAACATGCAAATTAATAAAATCAGAAATGAAAAGGGGGACATAACAATAGACACAGAGGAAATCCAGAGAATCATCAGGTCATATTTCGAAAATTTATATTCCTCAAAATTTGAAAATCTAAAGGAAATGGACAATTTTCTGGATAGATTTCACTTACCAAAATTAAATCAAGAAAAGATAAGCAACTTAAATAGACCTATAAACCCAAATGAAATAGAAGAAGTCATCAGAAATCTCACAAGCAAAAAAAGCCCAGGGCCAACTGGCTTCAGTGCAGAATTCTATCAGAAATTCAAGGAACAGCTAATACCAACTCTCCTCAAAGTATTCCACATAATAGAGGCAGAAGGGTCATTGCCAAACTCTTTGTATGAGGCTTCAATAACCTTGATACCCAAGCCACACAAACACACAACTAAGAAAGAGAACTACAAACCAATATCCCTCATGAACATTGATGCAAACATTCTCAATAAAATACTGGCAAATCAAATCCAAAACCACATCAGAGAAATCATCCACCCTGATCAAATAGACTTCATCCCAGGGATGCAAGGATAGTTCAACATATGAAAATCCATCAATGTAATCTACATATAAACAGACTGAGGAAAAAGAGACCCACATGATTATCTCACTAGATACCGAAAAAGCCTTTGACAAAATCCAACACCCTTTATGATAATAAAGGTTTTGGAGAAATCAGGGATAATAAGAACATGCCTCAACATAATAAAAGCAATATACAGCAAGCCGGCAGCCAACATCAAATTAAATGGAGAGAAACTCAATGCAATTCCTGTAAAATCAGGGACAAGACAAGGCTGTCCACTCTTTATATACCTCTTCAATATTGTCCTTAAGGTTATAGCTAGAGCAATAAGACAACAAAAGGAGATCAATGGAATACAAATCAGAAAGGAAGAAGTCAAACATTCACTATTTGCAGATAATATGATAGTCTACATGAGTGACCTGAAAAGCTCTACCAGAGAACTCCTACAGCTGATAAACACCTTCAGCAAAGTGGCAGGATACAAGACTAACTCAAACAAACAAACAAACAAAAAAACAAACTGTACCCTACTACATACCAATGACAAATTGGTGGAGAAAGAAATCAGAGAAACATCACCCTTTACAATTGCCACAAACAACATAAAATAGGTTGGAGTAACACTAAACAAAAAAGTGAAAGACCTGTACCATAAGAATTTTGAGTCTCTAAAGAAAGAAATTAAAGAATATACCAAAAAATGGAAAGATTTCCCATGCTCTTGGATAGGTAGGATCAACATATTAAAAATGACAATCTTGTCAAAAGCAATCTACAGATTCAATGCAATCCCCATCAATATCCCAACACAATTCTTCACAGACCTTGAAAGAACAATTCTCAACTTTATATGGAGAAACAAAAAACCCAGGATAGCCAAAACAACCCTGTACAATAAAGAAACTTCTGGAGGTATCACCATCCCTGACTTCAAGCTCTATTACAGAGCTATAGTCCTGAAAACAGCTTGGTACTGGCACAAAAATAGGCAGGTAGACCAATAGAATAGAGCTGAAAACCCTGATATTAACCCACACACCTACAAACACCTGATTTTTGACAAACAATCCAAATTTATATGCTGGAACAAAGAGAGTATCTTCAACAAATGGTGCTGGCATAACTGGATGTGGACATGTAGAAGACTACAGATAGAACCAAGCCTATCGCCTTCCACAAAACTTAAGTCCAAATGGATCAAAGAGCTCAACATAAACCCAGCCACACTAACCCTATTAAAAAACAAAGAGGGAAATAGCCTTGAATTAATTGGTACAAGAGACTGCTTCCTGAACATTACACCAGTAGCACAGACACTGAGATCAACAATTGATAAATGGGACCTCCTGAAACTGAGAAGTTTCTGTAAGGCAGAGGACACAGTCAGTAAGACAAAATGGCAGCTCACAGACTGGGATAAGATGTTCGCCAACTCCACATGTGACAGAGGGCTGATCTCCAAAATATACAAAGCACTCAAGAATCTAGTCTCCAAAACACCAAACAATCCAATTAAAAAGTGGGGTACAAAACTAAATAGACAATTCTCAATAGAGGAATCTAAAATGGCTGAAAGACACATAAGAAAGTTTTGTTTTTCCAAGGCCTACAGATGCATAATTAAGTTATCAACTTGACAAAGCTCAAGGATTTTTATGTAGGCATTTAGTACTGTGAGGTTTCCTTGTTGGTTTTCCTTCATTGTGTCCCACACACATTCAAATTCTTTTGGAATATTTTCATTCAATTTTAGGATTATAAAATTTTCTTCTTGACCCAATTATCATTTAGTGTGCTGTTTAGTCTTCATGAGTTTGTATGCATTTTGTTACCTCTGTTGCTGTTGATAGTTAGCTTTATCCCATGTGTTAAGTAGAATGCAGGGTGCTATTACCATTGCCTTATATTTGTTGAGATTTGCTTTGTGTCCTAATATGTGGTAAATTTTGGAGGAAGTTGCAGGGACTGCTAAGAAGAATGTATATTTTTGTTTAATATTTGGATAGAATGTCATGTAGATGTCTGTGTGGTTTAGTATTTTTTCTTTCAGATGATCTGTCTATGTTTAACATCAGGCTCTTGAAGCCATCCACTGTTGCTGTATTGGGATTAATCTATGCCTTTAGATACAGCAATTTTCTTCTATGAAACTGGGTTCACCTGTGTGTATTTTGCATATGTGTTCAGAGTTATAATGTGCCTTGGTGAGTTCCTTTAATGAGTATAAATCAACACTACTTTTCTCTTCTGACTCATCTTACTTCAAATTATATTTTATCTCAGATATTAAAATAGCTGTGCCCTCTTGTTTCTTAGTTTCCCTTGGTTGGAGAAACTTTCCCCATCCTTGTATCTTAAAGTGTTGTCTATTGTTGATAGTGGGGTGTGCTTCTTAGAGGCAGCAAAAAGATGGATCCTGTTTTCTCATCCAGTTTCTCTGGAATGGGACAGTTTTGTGATTTTACTGAAAATATTTTTATTCCTCTCTTAGAGTTTTCTTCTTTTTCTTCTATATGTCTGATACAAAGTTTGAGTTTTTATGGTGTCCATCCAGTTTGCTAGTTTGTGTCTCTTTTGAGTAATCAGAACCATTAACACTAATAGTTATTATTAATGTGTGAATTAATTGTTGATTTTTTTGTATTTCTTATATCTTTTGATGAATGTTTCTAGATTTGTTTATTTATTGTGAGATCTCGCGGGTGTATTTAGCCTTGCCTTCAGTCTGAAGTAGTCCTTCCTCTGTCCCTAATCTGCTATAGCACATGCACTATGTCCCTCATAAAAGGCAAGCTCTACCTGCCTGCCTCTCTCTCCCTCTCTCCTTCTCCCTCTCCCCCTTTCTGTTGTTTCTCCTCTCTTTCTCCCCTCCTCTGTCCAGAGGCAGGTCTACCCGCTCCCTACTCCCATTCCCATTCCCTTTTCACAATAAAAACCCTCCACATGAGCCCTATCTCATGATGGTGTCTTTCTCCCCTGATGTTTTATAAATTATAACACCTTTCCCTGTGTCTTTAATGTTTTATCTACAATGACATGGAGAGTTTCTTTTCTAGACCTGTCTATATGGTGTTATATGCCTTTTATACCTGATGGCATCTCTTTCTCTGGAATGGGACAGTTTTATGATTTTACTGAAAATATTTTTATTCCTCTCTTAGAGTTTTCTTCTTTTTCTTCTATATGTCTGATACAAAGTTTGAGTTTTTATGGTGTCCAGAAGCTCTCCCTCAATCTATTCATAGTTCCTTTTAAATGCACCGTTGATCTTCAGAGTGAGCCAGTTCCTCTACCTTTTCCCTTAGTCCTGAGTCTTGGCCTTTTACATGACCCATTCTGTTAGACTTTCTACTAAAGTTTATATTTGGCTTTACAGTTTTCTTCTGACTATTATTTCAGTTTGAGTTTTCCTTAGCAATTCTATCTGAATTTTCTTAGCTTGGATTGACTTCCTTATTTCATTCTTCTCTTGTTTTTTTGTTTTGTTCTTGGAGTATATTCACATCTTCTTTGAGTTGTTTGAACATAGTTACAACCATTCCTTTTAATACGTTGTCTGGAATTTCTTATAGGTTGTTTAAAATTAGTTTTCTTTTATGTGGATGAGTGTGTTTAGATTACTGCAGAGGTCAGAAGAGGGTGCCAGATGACAGTTGTAACACACGATGTAGGTGCTGAGTACTGAATCTTGGTCCTCTGGGAGTGCAACAAGTGCTCTTCCCTGCTGAGCCATCTCTCTACACCTTACATGATGTGCCATGATTATGGGATTAATGATTTGTGAAGGAGACAAGATGTCATGGTTTTTATGTTGTTTCTGCTTTTGCACTGATATTTGCATATCTGTAATTAGTTTGTCGGTTTCTTTTTCTTTCTTTCTTTTGCATTTTTATTTTTAAAATTCAAAATGGGCTTTGGAGAGATGTCTCAGTAGTTAAGAAAATTGTATTGCTTTTTCAGGGGAGCTGGGTTTGTTTTCTGCATCCACATGGTTGTTCACAACCACCTGTAACTCCGATTTCAGAGGGTCGGATGCCTTCTTCTGACTTCTATGGACACCAGGCATGCACTTGGTGTACATACATACATACATACATACATACATACATACATACATACATACAGTCAAAACTCACATATAAAATAAAGAAAGAAATCCTTAAAAAAAAAACTATGTTCCCCGTTTTCTTTCAGTGGTGGCATTTGCAGTGTTCTGTGTACTTAGTCCTATGTGGTGGACTAAATGTATTCATATGATAATTGTAAAGTCACAGTTTGGACACTAGAGGGAGCCCTTAACTTTTTTTTTTCAGACATCCGCAACATGTTCAAAAGGAAAAGCTCTGTCTTCCACTGGATATAAATCCAGACTGGTTCATAGTGATTTGTAGGCTCACATGTTGCAGGTGACAGCGGGAGTTAATTTCCCTTCATTCACCTTCAACAGCTGCAGTAGCACCACTCTTTTCCAGACCGGTTTAAGGCTTTGTATAGATCCCTCTTACAAGCTCCAGGCAAGCCCACCCTCCCAGCCTCTGGCTGTAGCTCTTTCTGGGTATCACTGTCCTTTATAAAGTGCTACTGAGTTATCTCCCAAGGTGATCTCAATTGCACCTCAGGATCCGGACTCCAGACCTTATCAGCAGTGCCCAGAGGAGTGCAGCTCCCAACTGTGGAACATTCACAGTCCACAAGGCAAAGCTCTTCTAGAAGTATAGAACCAACACATGAATTTTAGCCCCCTTTGTTTTCTCTGAGGGACAGATCTGACATGCTGTTTTTCTTTTTCAAGTGCACTATTACTTTGCAAGGGTAACACATCCTATTTTGGTTCTTTGTCCACCGTCTTTGTTCTTCCTCTCTGTTGCATCGGGTAGTACTTCTAAAACAATAACAATTTATTGGAGCTGTCATTAGAAACCCGGGCAAAGGATGTAACAAAGGAGATAACGAATCAGTTTCTTTGTTCTAGAATGCATCCAATTCCCTGGATTGTGGTGTTAGAAACACATTGAATATATATCCTAATTCTGCCATTTGTCGTAGTCTTTGGAAAGCTTGCGATGGCAAACTTGAAATATATTGTATATGCGTAAAATCATCACTTCAGTCAAGAAATAAGGGAATCAACTTCAGCTTTGTTTGCTCCATGTGGATAGACGACCTCGCTGCTTGCTGTTCTATGCCACACCCTGGAAAGTGCCTATGCTTCTCAGATTTCCTGAAAATCATGGCTGATTTTAAAACAGGATCTCACCCATAAGTGTTCTAAGAAATGGAGCCAGCGTCCAGAGTTCTACCCCAGGAATTTAGATTTTGGGTTAAGAAACTGATCCTAAGGTTACACTTGCTCCTGACTCAGATAGGATGTGAGCGGTCTTTCACAGTTAGTTTTGTATAGGCAAATGAGCAACAGCAGTTAAAATTTGCTTATTTTATTATACATTAAAATCATGGAGTAAAATGAACTATAAAAATTCTCATATCAACATTTGTTGGGCGCTTTGGTTTTTTTTTTTTTTCTATTATTTGAGAATTTCAGGCATGTATACAATGAAATATGGCTGAATCCATTTCTTGTTTCCCTTCTCCAATTCCTCCTTGATTCTCTCCTACATCTCTACTTCCCAACTTCATGGCTTCCTTTTTTAAAAAAGAGATTATTAAGTCCATTTCATGCTGTCCCTGGAGGTGAATGGGGTCCTCCCCTGGAGAATGGGCAACCTACCAGAGGCCTATTCCAGAAGAAGCATCATTCTCCCCTCCCCCCAGCAACTATTAATAATTCTTCACTTAAGGATGGGCCTCTGAAGTTCCTTCCCATGCATGTTGGGACTTTGGCTCATTTGGAATTATGCAGGTCTTATCCAAATCACCAGAGCTGTAAGTTAAGGAGTGCAATATCCACACCATGTGTAGAACAATGTTTCACAGTGCGCTGTACTGTGGCTCATACACTCTTTTTTGCCTTCACTCTGAGCCTTGGTAGGGTGAAGTGAGGGGCAGGTTGACAAAGATGTCTCAATTAGGACTGAGCACTCACAGTTTTCTGCTCCTCTAACTAAGTCTGAGAACAACAACACTGACCACTGAGTATAAATTAAGTATTTGCAAGGCAGTTTGCTAACATGCTCATTTAATGAAGTAATAATAGCTTACTATGGTCTATGATGTCCCCTGACATGGACTTTTGGCCAAACTAACAGTACCAAGCATTAATTCCCACTAGTCAATTAGGACTCAAATCTAACCAGAAAGCAGTTGGCTAGCCCTTACCAATTGTGCCATTATAGCCCCAGTGGGAAATGCCTGGTAGTTTGGCTTTGCAGCATCTCTGTAAGATTGGCCTATAGGAAAGTCTGTAAATCATCTTCTTGATGACTGTTGATATAGGAAGGTCTGGTCCACTGTGGATGGTGCTTTCCCTGGGTAGGTGAACCATTAAGCCAGTAAATAGTTCTCCTCCATATCTGTGATCTCCTCAAAAGCCCCTGCTGGTAGGTTCCTGTCCTGAATTCCTGCCCTGATTTCTCTGGATGATAGACTACAAGCTGATTTGGGTCATGGTGTGTTATCATAGCAGCTGAAACCCTAAGATAAATGGATTGCTATATATTATGGTTGTAGATTGTTGCTGGACTGAGGGCTACAAGGTAGCCATGACATTGCCAAAGCACTCATGCATTAATAACAACTATGTTCACTTGCATAGGCCCTTCAAATATTTGAGCCAGCAAACATTCATTTACAGAAGGGAGAGGGGATCATGGCCTTTGTCCCACCCAGGGAAGTGAACAACAGTTAGGGACAGCTGGAAAAGAGGAAGTCATTATCTTCATTGGTTTAGCAACTGGTGAGTTACTCATACCCCACTGAATAGATTCACACCCATGGCCACACTAGCGCACATAATTAAACTCAGTAGGTTACAAAGAACTCCCCACCCCAGGACACAAAAGTGGGTTTATGACTTGGTAGGCGGAGCTGGGAGGCATTGGTGAAGGTGAAAAGGGGACAAGAGAGGGAGGCAAGAATGCAAACAACAACACTGTACTCTCAACTCCTAAATGAATTCAAAGTACTCATTTCTAAACCCATATGTAAGTATCCTCACACTTCATCAAAGACGCTCCTCTTTGCAGCAAGCCATCACAGAAAACCACAACTGATCAAAATGCTGAGAGCAACTGACTGTGGAGTACCCCACCCTAATTGACACATCTAAAAATAAAATCCCCACAGAAGGCTCAGGAAACACTGGGAGAAAGGAGCAAGACATGTTGTAAGAGCCACAGGCCCATAGATTCTGTTGAAGGATTATGTCTCCTATAAATGATAGGGATACCTAAAAAATGTGGCTTCCTAAATAAGACCTGAACAATGGCAACACTAAAGGACATGCTAACTTGAAAGGGGAAAATCTCACAAGGTCCCACCCTTAAACAAAGATCTACAGGTAACTAAGGACTACTGAGAGAGGGAGAATTAGTCTTCCCCAAGGAGGTTCCTCAAATTGGTTATGGAATAACAAATGTGAGTGCTAAAATTATATGTATTTGCAAGCAACATTAAATGGACTGGACAGGTTGTATGCCTGCCTATCTATCTGTCTTTCGTTCTGTCTCTAATCATCTTCTAAAACAAAAACCGAATTTTGAGGCTAATGCTGCTTGAAACATTTACAGCCACTAGAGGGCGGAATTCCATGGATAATGGACTAGATTTCCAGCATGTCACTTAGTCCTCTAAATTTAATAGTGTTCTATTTCATTTTTTGTTGCAGAAATTAAAATGATTTTAATATCAAGTAATCAAAGAATGTAAACAGCTCCTCTAGCACTTGTATAGGCATGGTGTCTAAACAATAAACTCCTCCCATCATGGCAGAGGGCCATTGGTTTAGAAACAAAATAACTTGAGTTTGTCCTGCTGCCTGCTCCTGTGTGATTTGGGGAGTGCTGAGAGGTTCTGAAAATGTTTTCTGTTGCCTAACCCGAGCCTGAAAACAATGTTTGTGGGATGCTGCCTCTTATATCTTAGAGCTCATTTTGCTGCACATGTGGGAAGGACAAGGCCAGGATCTCAGAGCAGAGGACAAATGGGATCATTCCTTCAGTACTGACTAGCCTCATTCTAGAACCACTTTGGCCCAGCTCTTCCTTCATTCCCAGTTCTTACTTCTATGTAGTAATGTATTAGCTGCCTTAGGTTTGATTCTGACCTACATTCATGCCTTTTGTGTTTTGAGTCTGCCTGGATTTCATTATTATCTCTTAAGCCTCGGGCTTTCCTCTTGTACTTTACATCATGCTAGACCCTTGTCCTGGCTTGATCCTTTGATATATCAGGTAGGATTTTTATCCTTATTCCTTTCTTATTTCATCCTTTTGCCTGATCCTTTTTTTGAAAACCAATTTTCAGGTATAACTACAAATTTTATACCTCTACCTGTCTATCTATCTATCTATCTACCTATCTATCTATCTATCTGTTTGTCTGTCTGTCCATCTGTCTGTCATCTGTTTACCTTATAAAAACCTCAACACTTCTCCCCAAGAGGCATAGACTATCTAACAACCACCCAACTTCTAGGCAGGGGAAATCTCCTTTTGAGTTGTATGTCCAGGTAGCTTGAGACTCCCAAAACACTATAGACTGCTGCCTTTTGTTGCCTCCAAGAACTTGGAGATAAGACTTGATTTAAAGAAAAATAAAACACATATTTGGACACAGAACTTGAGGGAATCTGACCTGGAAGCCTTGTACCTGAAGACTACCTCTCAGGGATTTAGAAGGTATTAGATAAGCTGTCAAGGAAGAAAAGCAGTAACAGTCTACCAAGCTGTAAATCCTATGAACCACAACAATGAGCAGGCTGAGAAGATATCTTTCATGGTGCACTAGTGTGGCATCCATGCCATGACTAAGTCTAATGGAACCTCCACTTGTGGTGTCAGTGCTACCACTAAGTCCGAGTATCAGGCAAAAGCCTGGAGATTTAACGAAAAGATGAAACGTCCAGTCGCTTGCTAAGAGAATGTGTGTGCTCGACTGTGTTTGTTGAAGGAAGGGAGCAGCCTTATATACAGACTTAGGGCAACAGTGGAAAAAAACCCCAGGTGTAAGAGCTCATGTTTTTTATACTAGCAGGGCAAGGCCCAGGCTGTAATCCAGGAATAGAAGACAGGATGTATCTGTGGTTATCAATTCACGGAGACCCCGATGGGGCTAGGGCTCAACATCTCCCAACATCTCTCCCAACACACTAGTGGCACTTTTCCCTAGAGTGTAATCATCAGTTCTCTATCTGGACTTAAGACCTACTCAGTAGGAGGGAATTTGTGCCTGGTACTGAAAACCTAGCCAGTTGCCCATGGTTAAGATCATGGCCCCACAAAGAGAATGTGCTTTTGTCACTTTCCTGATCCAGTATTATTTCTAATGGCAATGCGAATGTTTTTTATTATACCCACAGATAGGTGGGAGTTCTCGCTTCTCAGTAGAGAAACTTATATTTGCAGTCAATAGAGACTATTTCAGGGTGTCTACAACTGATCAAACTGCAGAGAATAAGTGAGCATGGAGTTTCAAACTCCAACTGATACATCCAAAATGCAACCCCTTCACATAAAATTCAAGGAAAACCACACGGTGGAGATATTTTTAAGAGTCAAAGGACCAAGATGACTACTGCTAAGTAGTGTCTTCTAGCACATGCTATGGAAGTTGAACATGTTAAGGAAGCAATATGATTTCCTTAACAAGAGTTACATAACAATAGCAGTTAACATGTCAATATGGGTCTAGGAATTTTCACCAAGTCTGACCCCTAGATGAAGAACTGTGGGCTGCTGAGAGAAAGATAGTCAGTTTTCTGTAGAGAAGAACTTTCTGATGGATTATCCAACCCCAAGTGGTCAGTCCTAAATACTCATACGTATGAGCAGCACTAAGGAGATGCAGTAGGGTGTGTGTGTGTGTGTGTGTGTGTGTGTGTGTGTGTGTGTGTGTGTGTAGCAATAATAATAGAACATAAATTCGTGAGGGAATGGGGGAGGAGAGATTGGACAGGGGAAAATGAATATGGAAATGATGTGTAATACTCATATATGCAATTTTCAAAAAATTGAATTGAAAATGTATTTGGTGCCATAAGGAAGCCCATTATTTTGTAATACTAACTTAAAATTAATAAAAACATAAATAATAAAAAATGAACATGAAAGAACACCTAGAAGGTAGAGAAACACGGATAATTTGTTAGTATCTAAAATACACACACTTTTCTAGTAAGATGGCAACTCTCTCTCTTTTTTTTTAATGTCTTTAGGCTTTACAAAGAAAGCCACTGTCTTTTGTGATTTATTGCCAAGATGCAGGTACACCCTAGGTTTCAGTATTATTTGTTGGATGTAGTAATGGGCTCTTGGCTTTTCCAACCATGTCAACATAACTCACTAGAGAAGGCAAAAGGTGTATGTGTGTGAGAAATGGTGCTGTTTGTTGTAACTATTTTGTTATTTTTCTCCAAAAATATGTCAGAATGAAAACCAAAAAATATAAAAGTGCAGAGATGTTTCATGGCAGAGTCAGCAGTCTCTGAAATTCCTAAATCATGCTGTATATAACTGAAACATTTTTTCTCATTAATGCAATATTTTTCATGTATCTTTCTAGACCAGAATTTCTTATTCATTATGGACTTTGTACAAATTCCAATGATACATTTGCTTAACACTGTTCTTATATGTATATTTAAATGTATATGATATTAAACCTACAAATTGTCTTGGGACTGGTTCATATATTAGATATAAAATTATATCAATTTGGAAATTTTTTTCACGTAATAGCTATATATTTTATACCTTTTTCTCTTGTTTTATGGTACTTGGGCTCAAATCCTTGTTGTTTTTTAGGCAAGGTAAATGCTTTTCTACTTAAACACACCCCAAGGCCTGGGGTTTGCTATATAATCTCCCAAAATGTGAATTCAAATTACTTTTGGATACTATTATTCAAATTATTAAAATACTATTGCATTGTTTTAGTAAGTTATGATTTGGTAGGCAATTCTAAATAATAATCATTAGTATAAATTTTAAAAGTATAACTATTGAGCTAAAACATTTTAAGGATTTCTTTTAGTTTTAAGATTTTTTATTTTATTTATTATCATCATGTGTGTATGGTATATATGATGACAGTCATATGCTGTGACCCTTGTGTGGAGGTCAGAGGTCAACCCTGTGA
Source organism: Cricetulus griseus (assembly GCF_003668045.3). Classification (NCBI taxonomy): domain Eukaryota; kingdom Metazoa; phylum Chordata; class Mammalia; order Rodentia; family Cricetidae; genus Cricetulus; species Cricetulus griseus. Next base: position 3,497,641 of record NW_023276807.1, read on the forward strand.
TTTGGTTTTGGTTTCTTCTACCTTTAGGAGAAGGGTTTCAGGTATTGAACTAAGGTTGCTTGTGTGACAAGCACATTTACCCTCTGAACTATATTGTTGGCTCAATTGTGTAGGCTTTTTTTTAAAAGTTTTTTCTATTATGGGGCAACAATGCCCTATTTCCTGACACCACATATTAGCTCATTAAAAACCCAGTGACAGGAATGGGTTTCCTCTTTTTTTTTTTTTTTTATTAATTGTTGGCCAAAGAAAACCATATGCTACAACATAGTAGGCTATTGCCATTGTTTTTAGATATTCTCCAGAACTTGACAGTAAGACCCTATTGCTGAAGATACCTCATTCTTGATTGAGTCATAGGACACAGAGAAATCAAGCCGAAATTGACCTTGAAGGTTTATGCCAATTGTCTAGTTTTCATAGTGCTGGAAACTACCATTGCAAGCTACAACTTCACCCAGTTGTGAAGCCTGCAAGCTACAATAACAGTTGTTCTGGCCAAGTGATCCAATTGGTACAATAGTGGCATGAACATCATAGGGGCTCCACAAGATGATAGTCATATCAGGCACAATTAATGGACTAAGAACCTGTGGCTAGACAGGTCCTAGGCCCTAGGGGAGAATTCACTGCTATTATCTGCTAAATGAAATATTAAAACAACTCCTAATGATCTATCACTATGGCCATATATTAATGCAGTTCTCAATCATCAGAGAACCCTCCTGCACCCCTGTGTTTTTTAGTATGTTTCAATTAACACAGAGGCCCACAAATGGTCAAGGTACAGAGAATAAGAGACCGTGAAATGCTTAGCTCTAAATACGATATCTCTACCATGCCCTCTCTTCCCAAGGTTCAGGAATCATTGTTGAAGAGGTTGCAGAAAGATTGTAAGAGTCAAAGGCAGTGGGTGATTACAAGGAAACAGTTCCAGATACAAAAGAGAGCTTGGATGTGGCCCCATATGTTAACCAAGCTTCAGGATGCCACATATCCATGAGTAGACTGGCAGCATAATTTGGTCTTGTTGGGTTTTACAACATAAAATTGGGTGGGTGGGAAAGGGGAAGTGGAGAGAATCTGGGAGGAGTTAGGGAAGGAACTGGATACTATCAAAGTATACCATGAATTCTCAAAGAACTAATAAAAACTTTAAGGCTTCCACTTCTATCCTTTTAAATAGTTTTAATTTATTTACTAATAAATTCTCTATTTTAAGATAGCAATAAGAAGTACTATATGAAACTCCTTAATTTTATAAGAAAATTTAGTGTGTTTAGAATCAACACTGAGAACAGTAATGTCTTAACTGTAAGCAACTGACTTGAAAGGATCACATGAGTTATTCCTCTTTAACTTGGTAAATACCAGGCGTGATGGAGCCTGCTCAGTGTTGTCTATGTCCATCACTGACATTTTTGTATGCGCTGGCCATGGAAGGTGTCAGAAGATTTGAAAACTTGACAGATTATTCTAGACAGAACACCTTCTTTTTGACAGCTGCTTGCTCCCTGGTCCTGTCTCTGCTTCACTGAGCAGGCGGGCCTGTTCTGTTTGACTTCATCCATTTTAAAATCATAAATTGTCACAACCTCTAAGACAAAAGGCCATCTAGTAACTTATTTTATAGGTCTGCACCTGGCTTGGGGAGGTCACTGGCTATAACCAAAGTGAAAATCTGCCTCTTAAAAAGAAGTGGTTACATTTGGGGAAGACTGTCCTGGGTGTGATGAGGACTCTAGTTTTAAGTGAACTTTGAAAAGCTTGGGATATATGTAGACAAGTTGAATTTGTGAGTATTCTGTTCACTGTTGACACTGCTATTCACCAAGCTGGTGTCATTCTGGAAAGCTCTCATTGTCAATGGCTATAGAATCACTGTATCTTCTTGCCAGGGAGAAATGATGTAGGGATCCGTTATTAATTTTTCTTTCCTTGAATTATCATCTTTGAGCACCTGAAGGTTGCCTTGGAGACACAGCATTAAAATCAATGCCAAACCCTGTTTCCAGATGAGCCCTAGGTTTGGGAATATTAGAGTAATTAGGAAAAAATTTGGATTGAAGAAAACAAACAAGACATAATAAAAAAGCAAAAACTCCCAAACAAAGCCTTTTGCTGCATGCCATACTGCTCATTCCTTATAGGAAAAAAATAACTTGAGTTTGAAGAGAGGGAATGCCTGGCCACTTGAGCACAATCCTAAGATTTCCCTAGCTTTGATGCCCAAGCTTTGTTAGAGAAGAGCTTTTATGACATGAGTGGCCTTGTGCCATAAAGAGGAGCTTCAAGATACTCTTCTCTCTCTTCTCATCTTATCTCTCCCTCCTTTTGTTGTTGTACCTCTCCCTTTCATTTTCTCTTCCTATTTCCCTTTTCTTACTTCTCTTTTTCTTGTATTGCAAGAGTAATACATGTTCATTGTAGAAAACTTATAAGATTCAAATAAGTCGTAGATATAAAAAATTAAGAAAATTGCCTGCAATGTCTGAACACTGGTATACACTGGTATGTGTACAATCATATAGCACACACCCAGATGTGTGCACATGCAATTAAATACAGTATCCAACACTGATTGCGTTTAGTAAAAGAACAGTCAGGCAGGCTAATTTTAGCTAACAATTGTCACTTAAAATACAACCAAAGAAAAGTGTTTCTGCTTCTTTTAAACAACAAACAAGTAACTGGGGTACAAAGGAAAGATACTTCATTTTTTTGTTTATTCATGAAAGCTAAAAAGCTGATATCATGTATGAATATAATGGAGAAGTAACTACTAAAGACTAATAAAGATTGGGAAAGAAGAAGAAGAGGGAGGCCAGAGGGCAGGCACCAAAGTAACAGATGGTAAAAAAGAATTCTAGTGTTCTGTGAAAGAATAGATCACTATGTATTTTAAAAATGATTAAAAAATAATTCAAAGGTTCCTAATACATGTCAGTGATAAACACTTAGGGAGACATAAATGCTAATTAAAGGGATTTGATCACTTTATGTCATATTTATATATCAAACAGTAGGGTTCAGTCCATCACGAAGGGTAAACTGACTCCAGTGTGGCTGCAGGAGCATGTGTCAGATTGGGTCTACAGCCTAGAAGCAGAATGATGGAAGCTGGTACTCATTCGCTTTCTCCTTTCTATTCAGCTTGAAGATCCAGCCCACTGAATGATGCCACTTCACATTTAGCGTGTGTCTCCTACTCAGTTAAACCAATCTAAAATCTTCCTCACAGACATGTTCAGAGATTTATTTCCTCAATAATTCTAGATCCTGTCAAGTTGACTATAAGAATTAAGCATCATAGACCTCAAAGCTCCACTGTGAGAGAATTGTTTTATCTCTTGATTATTGGTCTACCTCATCCCTGTCCTCAAGCCTGCAGTGGCAGTGCTGCCAAAGGACTCCAAATTGGAGTTAAGTTTAAAGATATTTAAACAATGTTCAAAAGTAGGATGTTTCTAGAAGGTTCACTCGGAAACTTTTGTACCCAAAAAGACAGACTCTGAAGATTAAAAGAAAGAAAGAAGGAAAGAAAACAAAACAGGAAAAAAAAAAGAGCTTCCCTTCAGAGCAGCACCTTCTACAGGAAATGTCCAGGTCTTACATTCCCCCTTCAGGTTCTACTGGCTCTCCAACTGCTTGCTAGATGTTTGGAGTTTAGAACTGGTCTTAATTTGGGGACTAGTCTTTCCTTACAATTAAAATGAGACAGGTGAAAAATAGTTTTATGCACAAACTATCATAGGCTAAAGCAGGCAGTTCCTTGAATGATTTCTCTGTATACATGACTGTATTCCTATTTAGTGAAAACAATATGAACCAAAAGAAGACTTGTGCCAAGGCTCAAATACTGAAGTTACCTTCACAGATATTCTTGTTTTCTCCCCACAAATGGCACTGTTTAGAAAGAATAGGCGTTGGGTGAGTTCTACAGCCACAGTAGCTGTTGAAATGGAATACAGCCTTGTCCATATTTAGAAAGCTTCTAGTAGCAACACTGGAAAAAACATAGAATTAAGTAAAATTAAATGGAAAAATCAACTTCAATGAAATATTCCATTGTATGAGTGTTTTGTCTGAATGTATGAATATGCGTCAATTATGTGCCTGGTAACCATGGAAGCTAGCAGAGGCCATCTGATTCCCTGGACTTGAATTATAGATGATTCTGAGCTGCTGTGTGGGTACCAGGAACTGATATCTCTGGAAGAATAGTCAGTGCCCTTAACCACTGAGCCATCATTCTACACACACACACACACACACACACACACACACACACACACACACACACACACACACACACACGTGATATATATATCACAAGAGTCTCACTGTGTCACCTCAGCTGACCTGGAACTCAATATGTAGACCACAATAGCCTTGAACTCACAAAAGTTCTGCTTGCCTTTGCCTTCCTAGTGCTGTGATTTGAGGTGTTTGCACCAACTCCAGCCTCCACGATGGAGTTTTGTTCAGCCATAAAAGGAAATGGTTGGAACTGGAAATCATGCTAAGCAAAATAAGACAGAATGAGACAGATTTCTTATCTTTCCTCTTACATATGGAATCTAGATTCTTAAAATAACATAAAAATAATCAGGGGAGGGCATTTAAGGTAGCCTCTCCTCCGTTGCTTAGAATGTTAGCTGGTGTCATCTTTGTGGATCTCCAGACATTTCCCTAGTGCCTGATTTCTCTGTAAACCAAAAATGTCTCCCTCTATTATGATATCTCCATTCTTGTCATCATCTATTCTTCCCCTGACTCAACCTTTCTGCTCCCTCTTGTCCTCTGCATCCCTCCTCTTGTCCCCTTCTCATTTTCCTAGCTCCCTCTCCCCTCTTCCTGTTTTCACAATTTTCTCAGCAGATCTTGACCTTCTCTCCTTCTCCAGGGGACCTGTATGTCTCTCTTAGGGTTCTCCTTGTTTATTAGTTTCTTTGCCAGTGTGGATTGTAGGCTGGTAATCCTTTACTCTATGTCTAAAATCTCCATATGAGTGAGTACATACCATGTTTGTCTTTTTTTGATTGGGTTACCTGGCTCAGAATAGTTTCTTCTAGTTCCATCCATTTTCCTGCAAACTTCAAGATTCTGTTGTTTTTTTTTTCTGCTGAATCATACTCCATTGTGTAAATGTACCACATCTTCTGTATCCATTCTTTGGTTGAGGGGCATTTAGGCTGCTTCCAGTTTCTGTTTATAACAAATAGTGCTGCTATGAACATCGTTGAATACATGTCCTTGTTGTCAGGATGTGCTTCTTTTGGGTATATGCCTAAGAGTGGAATTGCTGGATCTTGTGGTAGGTTGATTCCAATTTTACTGAGAATCCTCATACTGATTTCCAAAGCAGCTGTTTGAGTTGGCACCCCCACAAGCAGTGGAGGACTGTTCCCCTTTCTCCACATCCTTTCCCACATGAACTGTCATTGGTGTTTTTGATTTTGGCCATTCTGGCAGGAGTAAGATGGTATCTCAGAGTTGTTTTGTTTTGCATTTCCCTGATGGCTAAGGATGTTGAACACTTTCTTATGTGTCTTTCAGCCATTTTAGATGCCTCTACTGAGAATTGTCTATTTAGTTCTATACCCCACTTTTTGATTGGATTGTTTGGTGTTTTGGAGACTAGCTTCTAAAGTTCTTTGTATAATTTGGAGATCAGCCCTCTGTCAGATGTTAGGTTGGTGAATATCTTTTCCCAGTCTGTGGGCTGCCGTTTTGTCTTGCTGACTGTGTCCTTTGCCTTACAGAAGCTTCTCAGTTTCAGGAGGTCCCATTTATCAATTGTTGACCTCAGTATCTGTGCTACTGGTGTAATGTTCAGAAAGTGGTCTCCTGTACCAATTAATTCAAGGATATTTCCCACTTTGTCCTCTAATAGGTTCAGTGTAGCTGGATTTATGTTGAGATCTTTGATCCATTTTGACTTAAGTTATGTGCATGGCAATAGGTTTGGTTCAAATTGCAGTCTTCTACATGTCCACATCCAGTTATGCCAGCACCATTTGTTGAAGATGTTCTCTTTGTTCCATCATATAAATTTGGATTGTTTATCAAAAATCAGGTGTTCATAGGTGTGTGGGTTAATAACAGGGTTTTCAATTCTATTCCATTGGTCTACCTGTCTATTTTTGTGCCAATACCAAGCTGTTTTCAGGACTATAGCTCTGTAATAGAGCTTGAAGTAGGGGATGGTGATACCTCCAGAAGTTTCTTTATTGTACAGGGTTGTTTTGGCTATCCTGGGTCTTTTGTTTCTCCATATAAAGTTGAGAATTGTTCTTTCAAGGTCTGTGAAGAATTGTGTTGGGATATTGATGGGGATTGCATTGAATCTGTAGATTGCTTTTGGCAAGATTGTCATTTTTACTATGTTGATCCTACCTATCCAAGAGCATGGGAGATCTTTCCATATAGCCTTCATCCAGCAGCTGGTGGAAGTAGAAGCAGATGCCCACAACTAATTACCAAACTGAACTGAAACCCAGATGCAGAGGACAAGTGAAGAGCAGGGGTCCATACCAGGCTGGTGAAACCCACAGAAACAGCTGACCTGAATATTGGGGAACTCTTGCTCCCCAGACTGATAGCTGGAATACCAGCATGAGACTGATCCAGACCCCAGGAACATGGGTTTCATTGAGGAAACCTCAGAAATCTAAGGGACCTCCTGTAGAAGTTCAGTACTTATCCCTAGCATAGGTGTGGACTTTGGGAGCCCATTCCATATAGAGGAATATTCCCTGAGCCAAGACACATGGGGGTGGGCCTAGGCCCTATCCCAAAGGATATAATAGACTCTGATGACGCCCTATGGAAGGCCTCACCATCCAGGAGGAGCAGAAAGGATATGTGATAGGTAGGGTTTTAGTTGGGGGGGTGGTGATAGGGGAGGATGGGTGGGAGAAGGGAACTGGGATTGCCATGTAAAACACTCCTGTTTCTAATTCAAATAAAAAATAAATAAATGATAAGAAAAAATGACATGACAATATAAAGGAGACCAGTTAGGAGAAGCAAATAGACCAGTGTGAACAGAGAAAGGAGACTGGAGATGATTTTGTGGGAGAAAGTATATTCAATATTGTTTGCATTATATATGTATGAAAATGTTATAAGGAAAATTATTTGTACAATTACTATGTGTCAAAAAAATGAATGGATAAAGATGGCTACATGAGTTGGAAGATGCCATCTACAAAGGTATGGAGTAGAGAAATAAAAGTGAGTACAATGTTTAGAGAAGGATATGTTGCTGGGGTTGTAGGGAGGCAAGAGACGGGGATGAGCAGTTCTCAGCTCACCAAACGTCTTATATTGTGAGCTAATGCACTCATTTAATCTTGAATATCAAAAGAGGGGTAAAGAATAATTATCAGGATGATAGCATGATGAAATTTCTATTTCAGAAAATGCATTGTAACGTCAGCATACACAATACATTTGAAGGTGGTGGATAGGGACAAGAAAATCCACTTTGAGGTTGTGTGGTGAGCACAAGAGGAATGGTGAGAGCAGATTGGTGTGGATTGCATGTATTCAATAGAAAGGATGAGTAGCTGCATCTGCATGGAAGAGAGACATAGAAATCAGGAGAGGTGATAATTTTAGACTTGGAAGAATTTATCATTTGGGATCTGCATCTTAGGGAAAATGAACACAAAATTGTGAATTTATAAGTGCCTATGTGCTCCCCAGGGTCTTGGAAGGGCCACAGGCATGGGAGGGACCCTGGGAGCCTCATAGACTTCAAAGTTGAATGGTAAATCTTGCTGTCCTCAGACAGATTGATTGGACTATAGAGATGTGATAGAGAGGGGAGGGGAAGATGATGGCATCTTTTCTGATTTTTATGATGTCAACAGAGCATGGAATTGCCAAGCACAGCATAGAGCTCCAGAGAGCTGTGAACTGTAGATGCCCCTGGATGTCATCCACATGTGAATGAGGACACACAGACAGATGGCTTTTACTCAGTCTGATTTAGGGAGAAGAAAGATGTGACACATATGGAAAGACCAGAGTTCAATGGTGAGAATAAAAATAGAATTATCTGAAGGAAGGTGGATAGGTCATAACCTGGGACCCAAGGAAAGGACGCAAATGCTTGGAGGCAACAGGAAGGACTGTCCTTGGCTTCTCACTTCTGTGGTTTACTGTTTTGTCATTGCACCTGATACACAAAACATATACTTCTATAGTTCCCAGGAGCTGGAGATCCAATACATTATTGTTCAATAATGTTTTTGCTCTTACTCTTTTGACCTCTTGGTCTTTTCGAGTGGGCTACCACCAAGCTCCCAAGTAACTCACATGTGGAGACTTATTCTTAGTTATGAATGCCCAGCCTTAGCTTGGCTTGTTTCTATCCAGCTTTCCTTGTCTTAAATTAACCCATCTACCTTTTCCCTCTGGGCTTTTATCTTTCTTACTTCTATATATCTTACATTTTTTTCTTACTCTGTGGCTGTCTGGGTGGCTTGGTGGCTAGTCCCTGGATGTCCTCCTCTCCTTGTTCTCTCATTGCTCCTCTTCCCTTCATTTCTCCTTCTATTCATACTCTCTGCCTACCAGCCCCACCTATCCTTGCTCCTGCCTTGCTATTGGCCATTCAGCTCTTTATTCTGACTACCAGGTGTTTTAGACAGGCAAGAGTTCACAGCTTCACAGAGGTAAACAAAGGCAGCATAAACAAAAGTTGTACACCTTAAAATAATGTTCCCCAACACACTACGACCTTCAGAGATGAGACACAGTCTCTCTAGTGTGCATTGAATCACAGGTGATGCCTATTTGTTCTGCAGGCTGTTTTTTGCCCCACTTTTTCAAGGAGAAAGCTTCCCAAATCAGTGTTCTCTAATAATGAATTTCACTGGTATTTTCATAAATGTACATAACCTGTTTGAGTCTTATTCATCTTCCTTTGCCCACTCTTGTTTCCCTTCAACATCTCTTGGTTCCCTTCATCTTTCCAACTAGTCTTTCTCCTACTCCCATTTCTTTCTGGATCCCTAAACCGTTTAGTTAGAAGAGAATGGGTGTGAGATTATTTACAGGAGCAAGACACCAGTGGCTACACTACTAAGAAAATGTTTCTCCCTCTCCCAGTGAACATTAGTTGCCTGTATATTCTCAGCGAAGGGTGAGGCATTATAAATCAATCTCCTTACCACGAAAGAATGCTGATGGCCTTAATGTTGTACAGGATGTGTTCAGGTGATCACAGCTGCAAAAAGTTAAGGAACACAAATGGCCATGCCATGCCTGGAAGATGCATTTCACTCTTGCTCTTACATTCTTTATTGCCCTGCTACTGCAGGGTTCCTTGGGCCTTGAAGGGAGTGATGTCAGAGTTGCATTAAGGCTAAGTATTCAGTTCTGTCTTATCCCCATTGTAGAAATTTCTCAAGAAAGTAGAAGTACTTTGTGACCCGGACATATCACCCCAGAATGCGTACTCAGAGGACTTTATGCCTTTCTACAGAGATACTTGCACTTCCGTGATTATTGCTGTTCCATTCACAGTGCCAAGGAAATGGAATCCGTCTGCATGTCAATTAACTGATGAATGGATAATGATAATGTAAACAATGGAATTTATATGAAACCAGAAAAATATACTAAGTGAAGCAATCCAGGCTCAGAAAGATACATACCACATATACTATCATATATGTAGATTAACACTACATGTTCTATCACATATGTAGATCAATACCACACATTCTATCACATATATAAATTAACAGTAAATGTTCTGCCATGTATATACATCAAAATTGCACATTCTATCACACATGCAGATCAAAACCACATGTTCTATCATGTAAGTAGATCAACACCACACGTTCTGTCTCCCATGTAGATCAATGTCACATATTCTATCATGTATGTAGATACTACAGCTATCACGTATGTAGATCAGTACCACACATCCTACCACATATGTAGCTTTTACTTCTATAAAGGTCTCAAAACAATTATATTGTTTATGATAATTCTATTTCCAGTTAGATAGGATTTTTTTTTAACACTTTGATCATGCTGGCTGACGTTTACTAAAGCTAATGCTCTCTGTAAAGTGGCCTTCTCCATGTCTCTTAAATTTACCATTTTCCCATCTTCTCTTTACATCCAGGGTACAGTGAAAAAGATTAAGATAGACATATTCCTCTTGTCCTGTCCCATCAAAAAATCAAATCACTTTCCTAAAACCCTTAGAGGCAGAAACCAGCCACATTTTTTTTTTCTGGCCAGCAGAGGTTGTACATCTAATTTAAAAGAGTGTTGAATTATTGATATTGTATTTCCTTTTTCTTAATTTTGTAATACTTTCTGAAACTGTGGGCTTTCATCTTTATTTCACACTTTAATTTAGCCCATGACAAAGATTAATACTTTAGAGTTTTTAGTTACATGTTATCAATCTACTTTGGATATTTTTCAACTTGGCACTGGTATAAGGGAAGGAGGTCTGTATGTTTATAGATGCTTGTAATGGAAAGATGCAGCATCTTGGTTTGTCTGAAGTGTATTTGCATTGGCCATCAATCAACATAGCTATCCAGTGTGCATGGGTCAAGGTAGAGATTCCACACAGGTTGTTTTCCCTATGGGGTTTAGATGCTCTTTATTATGGTAAGATATTCAAAGGGCCCTGTGAACAGGCCCGGTGCTCAGGTGATTTGATTGCTTACTGTGCAGTGATGAGAAAAATTCTCCTGTAATCTAAATGACGCCTGGTTAATATTACTGTGCACATGGTCACCTCAGGAGGTGACCAAAACTGTCAAAAATATCTATACTTTTTTCACAGCCAGAGAGATGATGAGTGAGAAACTGGACTTTTCATTTCCCCTCACTTTAGGAGAGGTTAGGGAAATGTTTTTTGTTTATTTCAGAGAAGGGTCAGTTTATCTCAGTCTGTCTATAAAAAGTTTAAATTATTAAAGCTTTCTACATAAAATTCATAGTTACCGAGGAGTTGCTAGTCATTATTCTCTTCTCGTTAACATCTGATCCTAAGGCCTGTATGTAGCTGTGAAAATAATTAAGAGTTTCATGAGTTCTGTGATTGTACTTTAGAGCCATTGTGCCTGTGGTATTCTACTGTCAGAAAGCTAAGCTTTACAGTGGGGCCTTTAAGAAAGAACGTTTTTACTAGTTATTTGAGAATTTTGTACAGTGTATATTAATCATACTCGCTCCGCCCCAACCCCGCTAAGATTTACACCACATCAACACTCACCCAAATTTATATCCTATTTTTATTGTACATACTTGTTTTATATATGTAGTTGAAATTATAATTACTTCAATGTTCCACCTTTCTTTGATTCCTCTTGCTCTCATTCACATCCCTAGCCTCTTTTGTTTCATTATATCTATCCACAACCTACTCAATCTGTATAATGTTCCTGGGACTTTCTGGCAAATCATTTTTCTTGCTCTCTCTCACTCTCTCTCTCCCTCCCTCCCTCTCTCTCTCTGTCTCTCTAGACTCTCTCTCTCTTCCTCATTTCTCTTGCTGTCACTTTTCAAATTCTAAAGAAAATCTTAATAAAGAATGTAGATATAAATAAATTCATGATAGATACATATATTATAAATAAGACAAATGTGGAAAACAGAAAAGTATTTTTGATTATGAGAAGTTATCAAAATATAAAAATTCCAGCATTATTAGTCAGCAGAATCATTGCCTGCAGGATTCAAGTTATAGAAGAACACTGAATAGTTCAGCCAGATATCGTGGTGCACACCTGTAATATGTGAATTTTCTTTATGTTTTTCCTTGAGATAGGATCTCTGTATGTAGCTCTGGCTGCACTGAACTTAATGATGTAGATGAGGCTGTCCTTGAACTTGTGACAGTCTTCTTGCCTCTGTCTCTGGAGTGCTGCAAATACAGGCATGCACTGACATTGCTGGATCTAAACCCTTATTCTCATCATTTTTTCATTAGTTTTCTATCACTATGACAAAATATTAGAGACAATCAACTTCTAAGGAGGAAAGATCTGGATCCATTTTTTTTTCTGCCTCCAAGTCACATACCTCACCATCAATGATATATTTTGCATTGCCTGGAGAAAAAGGATGTGAACGAGTGTCCAAAGAGGACGGATATCTTTAGACTCACAGAAGTTTTGAAGTTTCATTCATGATTGATTTGTCCATTTTCTTTGCCACAGTGGTGAAATAGCATAAAGCAGGAGCGCATGAGGGCAAAAAATAACATAAAATAATGTCTTACTTCAGGGCAACGGGGAAGCAAAGAGAAAGAGGAAGAGCCCGGGTTCCAATATCTGCTTCAAACCCAAGTGCTTTGATGGGACTTAAGAATTTTCTTCTCTGCTATAAATTTAAAACTTCATAGGATGAGAAGAATAGCGTTCTTACCAAGAAAATGCCAGACATTCATTTGTAGTGTATGAGTAACACCAGGATTCTGGGATGTGATATACTTTAGGATATAACTGGTGATTCTTCCTCATCTAAGCTCAGTGGATTGCTCTAATGTCAAGTATAATAAATGTTTAGCTAAATCTTGTATCACATAGAATGGCATTGGATGTTTTTGTCTTCAGTTATCAAAGTAAACATGTATCTAAAGGAAGTAGCCCTCAGTTGATTTAAATGTCTAGTCTGCTACTTTAAACAGTGCATCTTGAACAAGGCAAAGCATTTTTCTTAGTTTGAGCTTTGCTCCATATTCTTCAGGGTCCTTTTCTGAGCTGAAAATGGAGTTATTTGTCTGATGGTCTATGGAGTGAATGCAAGAGTTCTGGAAAATAGCCTATCAAGGCTTAAAGCCACAGTCCACTTTTTTTTCCAACAGTAAAAGTATTAGATCTTGTGTCCCCAGAGTTGTTTAAAGATGTTAAATTTACCATAAGTAATGTTGTGACAACATAAAATGAATATAGCGTTCTTGGAGATTATGCCTTAAGCATTGGGTACAGTTGGCAGTAGAAAAAACCAATTAGATTAGAGTTTGACATTTTGAAATGATTTGAAGATGCAACTTTGCTTTTGAGCACATGAATACAGGACTGGTCGTTTGAAAGTTAAGGCCAGAGGACAAAGAAATGAAAAAAAAAATCATCCACTGATATAGCTTGTCAAATCATCTTAAGAATATTATCTCATTCTGAAACATAATTTCAAGTAATGAATGAAAGATGTTAAAGTAATTCTTGAAAAATAATAGATTATGAGGTAATATTTTGTTGTACATGTAGGCAAAGAATATCAGAATTTGAGAATTTTTCAGATGTAGTGGATGGGTCTAGAGAATTTCAAATGTATAGTGTGGTTTCATATATCACTGGAAAAATTCTACAGTTTGGCTTGTGGTGAATAAAGCAAACTATGACAGAGAACTGAAAATATAGTGATAGATGATATTACATTTTGCTTTGTTCCAGGCTTTTAAATTTATCTAATGTTGCTAATATTTCTTTCTCGAACAATTACTCAAATACTGCACAACAGGAAAGTTCTTGTCCCATCCATGAAAGTATCTTCATGTTGTTTATTTGGAATGCATATTGACTTCATAGTGATTGCTAAAGAATGAGTTTTGTAATATCATTAAGATGAATAATTTATACTTCAGAATCAAATGATGGTATTCCCCAGTAATTATTGTTCTTGAATATTCAAGTCTGCTAGAAATGTGATTTTCTTAGAATTTGCCTAATGTATACATACATAAACATAGATTAAATTTTAATATGCATTATGATACCAAAGTTGTTATATTATAATTGTATTACAGCAAATTCAATTTGTGTGCTAACAAAGTAATGCATTCTAGAATTCTAGTTATTATTGTGGTTATCAGAGTTGAAAGACCTGAGGTCACCAAATATATCACAAGTAATTCAGAAGTGCTAATTAAGAAAACCCTAGGAAACTTAATTCTGTGTCAATTTTGAATGAAAGAATTATCACATCTCTTGTCTTCATCCTACACTTGTGAATTCCATGATTTTTCTCATTTCTTCTCATCACTTGAGGTACTAGCTGTTATTCCTCACAGGAATGCTACCCTGGCTCCTCTGAGGAAGGCCTGGTTTAGAGGGTGAGAGAGCAGTGCACTGTCTGAATTAGTCCTCACTTACTGCTCTCCTGTCTTGCTTGGGAACAATGTTGGCCAGGAAAAACTACAGTACACCTATGCTGTCTACAGATAGTGGGAAGCCATGGTGGGATTCCCAGAGATTTAATTGTGTTAATTAATAGGCATTAACATAAACAGCTATAGTACCACATCCAGGGTGCCCGTGTGACAATCAGAAGCACAGAGAATTTAGTGGAGGGGGACCAGTTTGATGCCTACTAAGACTGGGAATCAGTGTAAGAAAGAATCTGAAGCATGGCATCTTTTCTAAATGAGAATCTACAAGTCACTCATTGATTTTTTTTAACCTCTTCCAAGGTTGTTAAACATGTCACTTTTCCAGACAGGGGTTCTTCTGAATATCTCTGGCTATCCTGGAACTCACTCTGTAGACCAGGCTGGCCTCAAACTCACAGGGATCCTCTTTCCTCTGCCTCCTAAGTGCTAGGGTTAAAGGCATGAACTACCACCACCAGGCTATGCATGTGAATTTTAGAGAGCATATCACAAATCGTATTGACAGGCTTGATCTAACCAGCTCAGAGGCCTTAAAAGCAGGGCTGAGGTTTCTCTATTGAGAAGTGATTCTTCCTGTGTATACAAGGTCCACTGCCTGGGAGTGCCCTTTGCCTCTTTGTGACCTACCCCACGTCACTGGACTTGTCCAAGCAGCCACAATTGTTCATGTCTTGTGATGAATTTCTTCATGTATGTTCCCTATCACTTTGTTTCTCTAGTCAAACTCTAGCTTATACTTATTGAAATTTATATTTGGTCCCTGTTTATGCCACAACAAATTAACATAAACAGAGTAGCCTCATAACAGTCCTGATCCCATCTTTTTCTTACAATGACCATATGCAAATTACAGTCACTCAATTCTAAGTTCCTCCCCACAAACTCTCAGCCCATTATAGCATCAAATCAGAACCCAGGTCTCATTATCTTAAAATATTCAAATGTCATCATCTAAGTAATCTATATTTGATAAATGGCTAAATGTAATCTTCTGGGTATGGTCCATTTTGGAGCAAAATTTGTCTTCTTTGGAACTTTGAAACTAGAAAACATAAAAGTTGTCCTCATCAACAATAAAGCAGTATAAGCCAAGTATAAAATTACAAATACTTTTACTCAAAGAGCAACAGAAAAAAAGGAATCCCTATGAACAAATAACTTCAGTACACATCCAGGAGGAGGATGCTAAGTTTTAGGGTCTGGGATCATAGTCTGTCAATCATGATTCCAGTTCTTGGACTCATGGCTGTGCCCATGAAATTATTATTTTTGAAGAGTTGCATATGATTCCCACTTAGCAGTTTCGTTGTTTTCTTCTGTGTGTAGAATAGTGATGGTTCAATACACACCTTTCAGGTTATGCTCTTTTTGTGGTGGACGGTTTCCAAGAAACAGATGGCTCTCAACACAATGTAGAGTGCAGATGTGAACTCTCAGAGACTGACGACATGCCTAAGACCAGCACATGTCTAAACCAACAAAGTTCCACCATGGAGAGAAGGAAATGGATGCATAAAGTCCCACACCTAACATGAATCTATGTGCAATTCTTATCTGCTGGGAAAGAGAAAATCATTTTTCCCAATATCATGACACTGGGTATATTAACCACACTTCAGGGCAAGCACCAGGCCCAGAGAAGCTGAACAACATAAAATGGAGTCCATGCTTGTATTGGTTTTTACTTTGCATTGTTTTCATATTTTTGTCTTATTGGTTTTGTTTGTTTGTTTTAATTTTCAAGGTTTATTTGTTTATGTGATTTCTTTTTAGGCAGAGTGTAAGAATATGAAGTTGGTAGGTACAGAGTGGGAGGGTCTGGAAGGAGATAGAGGTAAGGAAATACTATGATCAAGATATATTACATGACATAATTTTTAAAATAATAATAAAAAAGAAAAGGAAACAAAGACAAAATTTTTTCTTCTACCAAACTATATCCGTATCCTGCCAGGGTCGGGCCTGTATCAGTCCCACACTACAGAGGCCATCTATATCTGTATTGATATCGATCAGAAGCAGCTGAGAAGCTCCAGGTTCAACCTTGATTGGAGGAGTGTGGATCAGGAAACTCCTAGCTACCCAGCAGTGTTAAGGATGAGACAGAGACATCTTGTCATCTCAGGATGGCTCTCAGTCCATGCTGACTCCACAGTTTATTCAAGTATCCTCTTAAATAGCTTTCCAACAGTGGGGGTAATAGTAGAAGACACCTATTATCATGCATAAAGCTGGAGTCAAATATTTCCTTTAATCCTAGAGACAGTCCTAGAAGCACATACACAAGCCCTCAGACATTCCACAAGGGCCCCAGCCATCTAGCACCAGGCACGTTCCACCAATCCACATGATGGGTGTGGGTTCACCCAGGGGCCTAGGTCTATTGTTACATAAACTATGAACCATTCCCCACCAAGGCTAGGCATCCAGAGGTAATCAGCTGACATTTAAAAGACAATTGGATAACTGAGCTCCTAGAATTGAGCTGAGGCCTGTATCCAAAATATCATAATCAATATTTGGGCCCCCAACACTAGCCCTCTCCATAAATAACAAAATCCATGGATGCTCAACTCTAGTATACAAATGGTTAAGTATTACTGTAAAACCTGTCCATAACTTCTCACATATTTTATATCATCTCTGTGTAACTTATAATACCTAACATAGTATAAATCCTGTATAAATCATTAGACTATGCTGTTTAAGGGAGAGAAAGTCTTTATATGATGGGACAGGGAGGTTGAGTTGGGAGAAGAACAAGATAAGAGATAATATAATAGAGGGAGACATTATAAGCTCAAAGAGAAATCAGGCACTAGGGAAATGTCTGGAGAGCTACAAAGATGACACCAACTAACAATCTAAGCAACAGAGGAGAGGCTACCTTAAGTGCCCTCTCCTGATAATGAGATTGATGACTAATTCATATGCCATCATATAGCCTTCATTCAGCACCTGGTGGAAGCAGAAGTAGACACCCACATCTAAACCTTGAACTGAAATGAAATCCAGATGCAGAGGAGGACTGATGAGCAAAGGGGTCCATACCAGGCTGGTGAAACCTGCAGAAACAGCTGACCTGAACAAGGGAAAACCCTTGGTCCCCAGACTGATAGCTGGGAAACCAGCATGAGGCTGATCCAGAATGTGGGTGTCAGTGAGAAGACCTTGGAAATGTATGGGGCCTCTTGTAGTGGATCAGCACTTATCGCTACCATAGGAATGGACTTTAGGAGCCCATCCTACATGGAGGGTTTCTCCCTGAGCCTAGACACAAGGGGGTTGGCCTAGGCCCTATCCCAAAGAATATGACAGACTTTGAAGACACCCCCCAAGACACCCCCATGGAAGGCCTCACCCTCCCTGGAGAGCAGAAAGGGTATGGGATGGGTAGGGTGTTAGTTTTGGGGGAAGGGAGAGGAGGGGAAGGAGAGGAAACTGGGATTGACATGTAAAATAATTTTCTTTCTAACAAAAATAAATCCACATAGATGGCAATGTAGAAAGAAAGAAAGAAAGAAAGAAAGAAAGAAAGAAAGAAAGAAAGAAAGAGAGAAAGAAGCAAATCTTTATATGCCAGGGAGGTGGAGAATTAAAACAATTTTCACTTGTAGCTTATTGGTTTTGCAAAATCTGCATATACATATGTAATTCTCCTCAAAGCAGACACTTCTGATCCCTTCCTGCTACCTAGGGCCATGAAATGTGAAGTTGTGGCCTGAGTTCCTTGTTCTTGGATTTATTGCAGTTTTCTTTTTGTTTCTGGATGTGGGCTTACACCTGCCCACATGGGTCTTCTGTTTCCTTTTTGCATGCTCTGCACTGCTGTGTAAAACATTCTGAGTATCCTTTTGTCTTCTTCAGGTAACATTTCTCAGTCTTCCTGGAAATGTCAAAGACATGAGTTCTGTGTGCTGTTGGATGTCTTTCTGTACAGTGTGAATATGTGTTACTCTTATGGGTAGATAAATAAAGCTGCTTTGGCCTATAGCAATTCAGGATAGAGCTAGGCAGGAAATTGGAGCAGAGATACTGGGGGAGAAAAAGGGGGGAGTCAGAGAGAGACTGCAGGCAGTTGCCAAGGAAGCAAGATGTGTATAAAATGATGTAACAATCCATAAACCACATGGCAAAATATACATAAGAAATATGTGCTAACTTAAAAGTTAGTAATAAGCCTGAGCCATTGGCCAAGCAATTATAATTAATATAAGCCTCTGAGTGATTACTTGTAAGTGGCTGAGGGACTGGGCCAGAGAAAAGCCTCTGATTACACCTGTGTCCATTAATTTGTTCTTTGTGATGAGGAGGAGGGCAAGAAGGAGATTAAAATCAAACCTTTAGCATTTTTTCACATCTGAAAATTTTCATGTCTCCAATTTTAACGTGAATTTTAATAACTGACTGGTTAATTCTTTTCCACAATACAATTCAACACTTGATGATTTAACAAATTTCAACTTGCTTTCTTAACCCAAATTTTTTCTTCTCAGGACTCGAGAGATGACTCAGCACTTAAGCACACTGGCTGTTCTTCTAGAGAACCCAATTTTTATTCCCAGCATCTATATGGCGACTCAAAACCATCTGTGTCTCAAGTTCCAGGGAATCCAATATCTACATCTTGTCCCTGTGGGCACCAGGCCTGGATGGCATGCACATACACTCATGTATGCTGAACATTCATAGACATACAGTAAACATAAATAATCTTTAGAAAGTTTTCCTTTTCATCTGCTTTTTTTTCAAACATTTAGAGTTTGAGTTTATATTTTGAAATCTATCTAGAGAGTCTGGGTAGATTTTTAGGCCAGTCTTTGAGGAATATTTTCTTCCAGTATGGGATGGTCCTACTAAGCTCCTCACTTTCACTTACCCTTCTTCCTCTATCCTACCTTCCTTCTACATTACTTCCTTCCCTCCTTTTTCCTTCATTGATGAGATACTTATGTCTGCTTTAATTTTCTGAAAACACACTAATACATGCATTGCTTTTATTTCCCTTTCTTCATGTTATAATTGCAGCTCTTCGAAAATTTCTAGCTTTTAATGATATAGTACATGTGAACAATGCACATTAGTGCTCTTCTGTCTTAGTGGGGAGGTTTGTCATTTGGATTATGCCAGGTATTATCTATTGATATAGTTTGACCATTCTTAATCACAAATATTGCAAAAACGTGAAACCTTTAGAAACACTGACCACTACCAATCCTTAGATTTTGAAGCAACATGAATTTTATATTTTTTTATTTTTTTATATTTATTTTTTTATTTTTATGTATTTAGTAGGAATGTGTGTGTGTGTGTGTGTGTGTGTGTGTGTGTGTGTGTGTGTGTGTGTGATGAAATGTGCTCATGCCATAGTACACATGTGGAAGTTAGGGTCAATTTGTGGGAGTTGATTTTCTCCTACTATGAGGGTTATGGTCCGGTCCTCTGTTCCTGCTTAAGTTCCTGTTCTGCCTTTCCTCAATTATAGACTATGATGTGGAAGTATAGAAGTATAAGCCAAATGAAGTCTTCCCTCCTCACGTTGCCTTTGGTTACAGTGTTTAAAGGAGCAATAGAAAGCAAACTAAGAAGGGGGACAAATCTTACTTAGGTTCCAGAGCTCTGAGCATAACATGTTAGTTGTAGCCATATGAATCTAGTCTTGGCCATGTGTGAATGACAGGAACCTGAAATGACTTTGTGTTAGAATTAGGTAATGCAGCTTGGAGTAAATAGATGATTTGCTTTGTTTGTTTGTCCCTGGCCAAAGCAAGTAGAGAAAAACAAAGAATCTCCTCTGCTTATGCAGCTGGTGAGTTACTCAGAAGTGGTATTCTGGAGTTGTCTCTGTCCTGGGTCTTTGCTCCATGCTGGATTGGGCCATGCTAATCTCTCATTGAGAGTGATGAGGCCAGGGGAGAAAGGTACTTCTTTGTTCCTGTGGGAGCTTCTTTTTTGTCTCACAAATCAATCACCACTAATAGCTATTTTGGCACAAATTCAAAGTAGGTTCATTTAGAGCAGAGGAAGTATTTATTTTGCATTAACCAAATTATTATTCTTTTCTTTGACCTGCATTGTTTCCTTAGGACAAAATGGATGATGCTGGGAAAGACTCTCTCTCTCTCTCTCTCTCTCTCTCTCTCTCTCTCTCTCTCTCTCTCTCTCTCTTTCTCTCTCTCTCATATACAATATATATATATATATATATATATATATGTGTGTGTGTGTGTGTGTGTGTGTGTGTGTGTGTGTGGTTTTTTTTTTCTAGACAAGGTTTCTCTATGTAAGAGTCCTCACTGTCCTTGAACTCGCTTTGTAGATCAGGCTGGCCTTGAACTCACTGAGATCCACATGCCTCTGCCTCCCAAGTGCTGGGATTGAAGGCATGCACCACCACCACCCTTATTTATGTTAAGAACCTCCACAAGATGGCTCCTAAGATGCTAATCCATACTACATCCAAGAGCCTTCACTGGACACTGTGCTTCTGAGGCATCTTGTTCAGTGACAGAAAGGGCAGGTGTGACAAGGATGTGTTTGCTATGTAACTAAGATAGTGATAGAATCCATCGGTAATAGATTCTGGCTGCAATAAAGAAGGACCAGAACATATGAGTATGCATAAAGAACTATTCTCAGTTGTGAAAAATATTTTAGACTTAAGTGCCTCTGTTTTGGGTCCTTGAAACACATTGAGAAAAAATTGTTCCTCTCAAATAATATGGAGAGTACAGGAAAGCTGGTGCATCAGTTACTCCTCTGATTCCTTTGACTACTATCAAGAAGTAATTTATGGGAAGAAGGGGATACAGTCCATCATGGAGAGAAAGGCATGGCAGCAGGCAACTCCAGAGTGGCAGAGGTGTGTAGCTGGACTCTTGGTCTCCTTGGATCTTGATGGAATTCAAAGCAGACAGGAGACTAGAAGTAGCTCCAGGCCATAATACTATAAGGCACACCTCCAATGATCTGCTTCCTATACTTAAAAGTCTACAATATTCTAAGTCAGTGCTACATATTAGGAGTCAAGTGTTCAAATATATGAGCCTATGGAAGATGCATTACATTCAAACCGTAACAACTGTGGTTTGAGTTTCTTGACTAGTTTCAGTTGAAGAGTATAACAGGTTCCCAGTGTCAGATGTACAAATGTCATCACTGCAATGGCAAAGATCTGGAGTCAGGCTGGTGTTCGTTGATTTGAGGCATCCAACAAAATAGAGCTACTGAAATGACCCCAGCGTGATGGATAAAGGAATGGGCTTTGGGGAGCTGGCATTAAGTGTTGGATCTACTAGTTGTGAAAAGTTAAATGTAGCTTCTGATATGCTGGCTTTCTGATAAGTAACCCACAGGTTAGGAACTGCTGTAAACATCCCTGCTTCCTAGGCCTCCTTCAGGTCTGTCTTTCTTATTGATGTAATCCTCAAGAATGCCAAGCTGTCTCAGAGAAGGACATTCTTGATCAAACACACAGGTCATTCAAGATTCACAGAGACCTTTGGCTCTGTCTTCCTGTTGATTATATGAGTCATTGTCATTTGTCATTGTCATTAAGGGAGATAAGAGGTAGTGCTGGGACCTGGGGGATTTTATATAAAGCCGATCAATTGAATGGTTTCCTTAATGAAATCTTTCTCTACAGCAGAGAAACAGGATACAAGAAATAAACTGTGAAGGAGTTAGATGTGGGGCACATGCTTTTCAGGTTTGAGATTTGTAAAAAAAAAAAAAAAAAAAAAAAAAAAAAAAAAAATGGTAGAGGCTGATGTTTCACCGCTAGGTCTGATGCCTGGAAAAGTCACAGCTCCCTTGGCTGAGGGCTGAATCTGGTTAAGTGGAACATAGAGAGTTTTAAGCATGCAAACAATTCCACCTTTCCTCTCTTTACACTCAAATGTCCTTTTTTTTTTCTTGTCTAAGACAACATCAGGCATGCACATTTGAAATTTCAAGGCTAACTAATGTTAAAGAGAGCATATCCCTTCTCATTATATTAGCCTCATCTTCATTTCCCATCAGTTTTCTATTGCTGTGATAAAACGCCATGACCAAACTAAATTTGGGGAGGAATGAATTGTTTTTAACTTACAGCTCACTGTCCATCATTCAGGGAAGATGGGGAAGAAACTCAGGGCAGGAACCTGCAGGAAGGAACTGATGCAGAGGTCATGGAGGAGTGCTGCTTACTGGCATGTTCAACCATGACTTGTTCAAACTGACTTCTTACATCACCTAGGTGGTATCACCACCAGCTCAGGTGTGGTAACATCCACAATGGGCTGAGCCCTCCCACATCAATCACTAATTAAGAAAATGCACTACAGACTTGCCTACAGGCTAATCTTATGGGAGAATTTTCTAATGCTTCCCTTCTACATAACTTTAGCTTATGTCAAATTGACATAAAACGGGGCCAGCACAATGTGTGTGTATTGTTTCAAATGATGTTCTGACATCAGTTAGGGCTTGTGGCCAGTGTGGCTAAATTGCTTGAGTTCCAAACCAATGAAGCAAAGCTCTTTAACAAGAGGATCTGTCATCCCATCAGGGTTTGTTTTGACACACTTATAGACAATGATAGCATCATATCTAGCCTTGAAGTGTTCTATTTTGATCACATTTGAATGCACACATTTGTTAGGCACAAAAATGAGATGGATTAAAAGGCAGCACTTCGAACACAATTTCACAGCAGCATGGTAAGGCCTTAGAGAGGATGGGGTACTCTGTAAAGAAATTTATGTAGGAATTGACTTGGGATCGCTGTGATGAGTCCAAGACTTCAAAGGAAGAGGCCATGTTCATCAGCAAATGGGCAGAAAGACGATGCCTCTGTCTTCTTTCATTTTATAATTTTTCATATTGAAGAAACTATTCTATCTGCTTCTGACTTGAAGAAAGTTTGGGAAAACTTGATGATTGTAGATAAGTATGCCAGGTCTGCCATGTTTAGATGGTATTTTTAAATATCTAAATGGATTTGCTGGCAATGAATGCTTTTTAAGCTTAGCTCTGCCTATACATTAGTTTAATTAAGGTCAATTTATCACCGAAGTATTCTGTCCTGGGATCCAGACCAAAAGTTTTGGGTATATTACAAAGAGCAGGAATCATGCCTTGTGTCAGAACCAGATCAGTCATCCAGTGACGTCTCCAGAATTCCAGACCAATGTGGCTTTTACTGAATGAGTGTAAGAGCATTCAATGACAGCTGGGACCCAATGTCTTTTATGTCAAGGAGAAGCTGGTAGAATTTGGCTGTGAAGATGGGGACCTACTTTCACTTCCTGTCATATTCTGGTTCCTTATCTTATTGTGTCCAACTAAGAACAGTGGGGAGCAGTGGTAACATGCCCTATGTATTCATTCTAGATTTAGAAAATCATTTATTTTTTGGGTGAGGGCAAACTCTCAGCCTTCTCTAATGCAGATTATATTGTGAGAAAGTCATCTATTCGTTAACACAATTTTTGCATAGTTTGATATTTAATCCATTCCAAATATCATATTTAGTCAATACCCCAAGTTAAAAGGCTACCCTATTCACTCTCATGTTTACCCTAGGCATGCTGCTGCTCACTTCCTTGGAAGGGGCTCCTTCAAAGTTTGATTTTTCCTTGAAAAATTAGTGTGCTTTCCACTTTCCCTTAAAGCAAAACGTGTAAGTAGTTGTTTCTGTTTAGGCTCAGGCTAACCAAAAATATGCACCAAAGTTAATAAATTATTTATTTTCTTGTGGTTCTTCCTCTTAAATTATTGTTTCATTGAAGGTATTTTTGGTGACAGACTTTACATGCAATTTCTAATCACTTTAGTTTCGACAATACTACAGTCAAATGGGTATGCTCTTATTTTAAATTATTGCTGACCATTTTGCAAATAGGTAAGAAGCAAATGTAAATACATAAATTGCAAGAGATATGAAAATTGAAAGAATATATAACAAAGGAAATAACCAAGCATCCCTTTTGCAGGCATCAGGCAAGAGAATGGTAGAGGAGGCCAGGAGGCCTATGTACTACATACCTTACATACCTAATCATTTATTCGTAATGAGCCAAAGTAAGAAACACATACATATATGTATATATATATATATGCATATACACATACATAACCACTTCCTTTTATAATGTAATTTCATGACACAAAGCAAGTGTCTGGAGTTGAAAGTTACAGGGTACCAGAGACCTGAATTTAGTTATTACTCATCATATAATGGTGACCTCTGTGAGGCTTCAGGAATGTAAGAGGTGACAATTAAGGAACACGAACACTTTACCTCTGTCATTGAGTGTTTATGTAGTTGAATTGATATGAAATGAAATGGGCATAGTTTTCTCAAATGGCTGCACAAGTCTGTACCAGCAGCCTTAGCAGAGGTTCCCTATCCACAGACAGCATCCTCTCCACCCCACTGTTCCTGATCCTCCACTAATTCTTTTTACTTTTCTCATTTCTCCTCCTGTCTCAAGTGCAGGGCTTCTCTATCCCAGCATAGTTGCTTTCCCTGTCAAAAAAAAATCATTCTTTCTTGAAAAAACCTCTTTATCTGAAGTGCCTTGGATCTTCTTTTACCCATTGCTGCCAGCATAGTGAATCCTAGACTCTTTGGTGTGTGGGACAAAGAGATCTTTGGCTTGAGCAGACTGCAGATATGTGAAGGCAGGTTTGTATTGTTTCCTGTCTTGGTGCTCTGTGAACTCGGAGTGGCTGATAGGGTTGCTCTTATAAATTTCATATACTCTCTGTAGATGTACCATATCTAAAGCTTTCTCAAAGTATTTAGCCACTTAGGCCCCAGGCATGCTTGGTCAAATAAAGCCCAATGTCGATAAAACAGCAGATCAGTCCAGGCATGGTAGAGCATGTTGTTAATCAGGCCAGCCTGATCCAGATAGTGAGGCCTAGACCAGTCAAGGCTTTGAAGTGAGACCCTGTGCCAGTAACAACAATAGAAATGTAGCAACTAGGAATATAAAAGCAATCTGACTCTCTTGTGTCAGCAAAGACACCTGCTCCACCAAAAAAGAAATACAAAACAGGAAAGGGAAGAAATTTTCTGGTGGATGAAGCTGCCTAACCAAATCTCCTTTGTTCCATTCCTTGAAGATCACAGAAATCAGACAGACAGTCCTTGATTAATGTTAGTGAAGTCTGTCTGTTAAAGCTCAGCAACATTTATCAAACAAATGTTGTCTGGAGCAAGCTGCCCACTGGGTCTATCATTCATTCGCAGGCTGTTTCTTTTGGCATGCTCTTCCAGTATGAAATCTACTACTGCAGTTCAGCACGGTTGTTCCTTCTGCAGCCTGGGCCACACAAGGCCAAATTATACTTATGCTAATTGCTCTGATCATGTTAGCTAGCGTTTCATTCATTAAAGATAGATTTGTGGTGGGAAGAGGACACAGCAACCCTGTGCTATGAGGATAAGATAGGTTCTTTGTGGGAACAAACTTGCACTCTGATGTATTCTACAGACAGGAGCCTCGGGTGCATAATTTCAAACCATCTCTGTTGTCCCCACATTCAGTCTTATAATGTAATTAACATTGCAGGACTTGTGGCTGTTTTTAAGAGGATTAGAAGCCATGAGTCATCCGAGTATCACTGGAACAAGCTCTCCTAATGTAAAGTGACTCAATCTGGGAGATTGCTATCTGGCAGCATTCCCAGATACTGAGACCTGAAAGCAGACACTTAATCTGATTTATGACCTCTTAAAAATATTCTTCAGTCTTGGTTAAACATTGTTCTCATAAGAAGAAAGAAGAAAAATCAAGAATTATTTTAAGAACTAACTGTGGTCTGAGCTGTCTTACCTTTGTGATGGATTCCTATTAAGTAATTACATTTAATTTGGAAACCTACGGTCATAGAAACAGATGAGGAAGTATAACTTTGTTAGGGGAAGCAAGCCTTTCGTGTGGGACAGAAATACTACAAAATCGAAACTTTTATTGAATATGCGTGCTACTGTTCAGCTTCAGGGTTCTTGTTACATTTTAGTCTATGAGTCTACTAAGAACATTTTCATGGTAATTTTCAATGTCATTAGGATTCTAGTGGCTGTTGAGGCCAATTCAGCAATATGGTAAATATTTCAGGTAAAAAAGTGAGGGTAAACGATAAGGAATTGCTTACTTGTTGTGTTTTGTTGTTTCTGTGAATATGCTGGCCTTGAACCTGGAATCCTCTTGCTTCGACTTTCTAAGTGCTAGTATTGCAGGACTGTGCCACCATGTTTATCTAGAGCATTCCTTCTATTAAAGTAGTCCCAGTGTAGTAGAGATTTGTTGCTTTGAGGTACAGCATCTCTTCCTCTTTATTTATTTTCCCCAAATGGAAGAATTGGCAGTAGGATGCTTAGAACTGATTTTGGTAGGGTGCAGCATGGTGTTAAGTTAAAAAAAAATTACTCAAACAGGGTTAAGAATGAACAAAGTGGCAGACTCTCCAGGCTTTATCTAAGAGTAGTGATATCATGCTGGCTTAGTCTGAGCACCAACTTCCTTTTGTTGCTCATTGAGATTCTTTTTTTTTTTTCTTGCTCATTGAGATTCTTAGTAGAACCTGAAAACTGATTTCCTTATATCAGATTATGCTTTGATGTTGTTAGTGTTTTACCAGTCTACAGAGATGCACTGGTACCCTACAGTGCTCAAGCTTCTCCCTTGCATCCACATAGACTCATCTCTTTAATTCCATGGAATAAGTTTTGACTACAATGCCCAATGTGAAACCCATCTGTCACCTGGATATAGTAGCCACAGAAAGAACTTGTGTATGAAGTGGCTTCCATCAGGGTCAAATTCTCACCAGGCATTCATAAAGGAGAGACACCACATCCTCTATCCCCAAGTGTCCTGCATATTGTTGTATTTGAGAAAACATGAAGAGTTAAAATGCAAGACCTCCCTTTCACTGGCTTTGGGACAGTGGCTTCAGAGGTATAAACTGATGCCAATAGAAAGATAAATGGAGGAAGGATGAAAACCTTTGTGAAATGAAATTGATGGGGTTTTTTGGCTTTCGAACATCATCTTAAAACTATGTCTGATCTGTCCAAATTATCTATGTTTTTCTTAAGTTGAACATCAAGTCCTTGTTCCTACTTCCTATTTATAGAGGTTGTTAACTGTGATTAACATTTTGTTATGTGAAATGGAACTGTATAGACTGAAAATTGTCCTAACCATAACTCATATTAAAACTAGCACATTAGGGGAAGGGTAGAAGAACATGGGGGATCAAGAAGGTCAAAGCTGTTGGAAGAACAGAGAAGGAGAACAAGGAAAGAGATATCTTCATAGAGGAAGCCGTTATGGACTTAATGAGAAACCTGGCACTAGGGAAATCTCCAGGTATCCACAAGGATGACCCCAAGTAAGAATCTAAGCAATAGTGGAGAGTCTACTTTAAATGCCCTTCGCCTATAATGAGATTGGTGCCTAGCTTAAATGCCATCCTAGAGCCTTCATCCGGTAACTGATAGAAGCAGAAGCAGAGACTCACAGCTAAGCATTGAACCAAACTCCTGGAGTACAGTTATAGAGAAGGAAGAGTGATGAGCAAAGGGGTCAAGACCATGCTGGTGAAACCCACAGAAACAGCTGTCCTGAGTATGTAGGAGCTCATGGACCCCAGACTGACAGCTGGGGAACCAGCATAAGACCAAACCAGACCCCAGTTGGAGGGTTTGGGCCATCTATGGGGCCTCTGGCAGTGGAACTAGCATTTATCCCTAGTACACGAATGGACTTTGTGAGCCCATTCCCTTTGGAGGGATACTCTCTCAGCCTAGATACATGGAGTAGGGGCTACCTAGGTCCTGCCCCAAATGATATGACAGAGTTTGATGATTCCCCCATGGGAGACCTCACCCTCCCTGAGGAGTGGATGGGGGGGTGGGATGAAGAGATGGTGGGGGAATGGGAGGATGGGAGGGAGAGGAAACTGGGATTGGTATGTAAAATAAGATTGTTTCTAATTTGTTACGATAAATCTTTCTGCCAAAAGCCGCTGAGCCCCACCGCCACGTGTAAGCTTTATGGCAGCCGCCTGCCCAAGTTAGGCCCAAATGAATACACAGAGAGACTTGTATTAGTTACAATGCTGCTTGGCCAATGACTAGGATTCTCATCTGTTAGCTCAGTATCAATCATCATACATCTATATATTTTATAAGACTTATCTTATCGGACGCCTTATTGGCGTCCCTCCTAGCTGGTGGATCACATCTTGCCGCTGGAGCAGGAGCCGAGGGGAAAGAGAGCAACACTTCCTTTTTCCTCTTCTTAAATATGAGTCTCCTTGCTATGTCACTTCCTGTCTGGAACACCACTTCTCTACTACATTTCCCAGAATCCTCTTTGACTCCTAGTCCAGCCTAACCTGCTGTCTCATTGGCCAAGCAAGTACTTTATTTATAAACATACACAGAAGTATTTCCCCCATCATCTCCTCTTTTCTGTCTAAATAAAAAGAAGGGTAACTTATTTTTTATAATAACTGAAGAAAACTATAACCATAACTATCTGTCTTCAACTCTATCAAAGACCACAGAAGGATAATATATAAACTCTTGAATTGACAGGACATCTTGCTACCTGGGCAGTCACCCAAAGTTCCTCTGTAAATGTTGGGGCATCCATCTTCAGCCTATAGGCCACAGTATGTCTAACACACTCCTCCATTTTAACAGGAACCCTTTAGTTTTGTAAGTTTAGCAGTCATTTTCTTGTGGGTCCTGCATGTCCAATTTATACAGCAACAAACAGTCCAGGCAAGAGCAGTTTCTTGCCCAAATGGCTAGTCTTGCCATGTTGAAAGCAAACTCCATAACGAGTTTCTTCGATGCCCATCCTCCTTTTTGACATAATTGGTGTGCCAGGAGCAGTTGTGTCTCATTGCCAAGAAAAACCCTAAACCATTTAAATGTCATATTTCTGTAGGTCTTTGAAAGGTTTGAAGAATACCTAACCATCTCAAATACATCTCTATATCTAGAAAACGTAACTAACCTAATTATAAGTTCTGACTATTATAGGTAAAAGATCTGTATAAACACAATACCTAAACAAGAGTAGACATATACACATCACAAAACTGACCTTAAAGTTGTATCAATCAATGAAAATCTTTACCAATTTAAAGTATTCATTCCTATATCCTATTCCTTTTTTTTTTATCATTTATAACCAACCTCATTTAAATGAAAACAAACATTTATAAACAATACTTGGGAATATGGGCGTCGTTCTTTCTAAACTGCTTCCTGCTGATTGGGGGCGATGTTTATATACCATTAGGATCATGATAAAACATAGAAACCTGACCAAGTCTTTGTTTTTGTAGTCTGTAAGGCTGTATCATCTCAGCTTTAGGGGGTCTTGCTTGATCAAACCATATTAGTCTGGAAGGAATCAACAGCTTTTGATTTTCTGTGGAAATACAAGTAAAACCTTTATTTCTAAGTAGCCTGTCCTTAGACTTAAACTTTAAAGTTAAAGCATTTTTAAAATGTATAAGTTGGATTAATTTAGCAGCATTTATAATCAAATGTATTTTAGCAGTAGTAATTCTTTCCTTGGCAATCAAACAAATTAAAGACAACAGTATGGCATTTAGTATCCAGATTCTCTGTATATTTTTTATCTCTAGGTGGCGTTTTTATTATTCTACTTTTACTTTCTTTTGTTTCTTTTTTTTTTTTTCTGAGACAGCGTTTCTCTGTGGAAATCCGCCTGTCTCTGCTTCCTTTAGCAAATCCTACCCGTGTTGGCCACCACAACCGGTTACTCTATTTTCTCCTGTTACTTTTTCTCTCACAAGCTTACATATATTTTTAAATGTATTGTAAACCTTTAGAGGTTTTTTTTTATCTTAATCTGTCTTTAACATCTCAGAAGTCCGAGTATAACGCCCAAGAGCACCGGGACAGTGCGAGCATATGGAAGCTGCTCCAATGCCTCTCAGCAGCCCGACAGGGCAGGCTGTGGCGGCAGGTTTCCCTCTTTCTCTGGAAACCTTGGGGCATGGGGTCATCCCACTTCTGACACCATTCTGTTACGATAAATCTTTCTGCCAAAAGCCGCTGAGCCCCACCGCCACGTGTAAGCTTTATGGCAGCCGCCTGCCCAAGTTAGGCCCAAATGAATACACAGAGAGACTTGTATTAGTTACAATGCTGCTTGGCCAATGACTAGGATTCTCATCTGTTAGCTCAGTATCAATCATCATACATCTATATATTTTATAAGACTTATCTTATCGGACGCCTTATTGGCGTCCCTCCTAGCTGGTGGATCACATCTTGCCGCTGGAGCAGGAGCCGAGGGGAAAGAGAGCAACACTTCCTTTTTCCTCTTCTTAAATATGAGTCTCCTTGCTATGTCACTTCCTGTCTGGAACACCACTTCTCTACTACATTTCCCAGAATCCTCTTTGACTCCTAGTCCAGCCTAACCTGCTGTCTCATTGGCCAAGCAAGTACTTTATTTATAAACATACACAGAAGTATTTCCCCCATCACTAATTTAAATAAAAATTAATGTTAAAAAATTAGCACATCAGAATTTGAAATTAAATGTCTGTTGCTGAAGACACAATGAACTTTGGACATAGGATGTGGATGGATTGAAATGGATCTGACCTAAAAGCTTCAAGGACTAATTTTCATAGTTCCAGAAGGAGCTATGCAAAGGGCCAAGGGACAAAAGCAGTTAACAGTGCTACCTAGCTGTGATATTTACAAATTACAACATTGACCAGCGTAGTTAAGATATCCCTAAAGGTAAGATAGAGACGCTTCTCTTGGGGGTAACCAACAGCCACTTACTGGGCTTAAGGCGTCCACAGTAGGAGGGAAGTCATGCCTGGTATGGACTAACTCAGCTATCAACTGTCTCTGGATAGTGGGAACATATATTTTAGAGGAGGTGGTACTGCTACTAGGGTCTCACCCCTAGATGAAGAAAGAGCTATAAGCAATTAATGACTTCTAAGAGTGGAGGAATTAGTCTTCCCCAGGGGTGAGCCCCCTAAATGGTTACCCAAAGCCAAGTGTCAGCCCTAAACACATATTCATGTGAGCAACAATAAATGGATGCAGCAGTGTGTACCACTATGTGATTCAGCGCACGTGCACGAGTGTGTGTGTGTGTGTGTGTGTGTGTGTGTGTGTGTGTGTGTGTGTGATTAATTTGAGAAAGAATATGAGTGGAAGGGTGGAAGGCAGGAAAAGAGGGTGATTGACACAAATACAGTATACATTTCTGAAATAAAAAATTCATAAAAACAAATAAAACTGTCACGTTAAAGTAGCTACGGAAAACCCAAATGTTGATGAATTCCAGTTTATGGCAAAATCCTTTAAAACCATGAGTGAAGCTTGAGTCAAGTTTTGGCAAAATGGGGTGACTTGCTGGGGACTTTGCTCAGGATCCATGTATTTCTAATACAGGGCCAACACATCACTGTCATCTCTCCCCTAAGTCTGAATTAGACAATCAGTCTCAGGAACAACCAAAATGATCATGGGTGAGATTATTTGTATATGGTTTGTTTGTCTACCATAAAATAGACACAATTTTCTGGCCAAAGGAGAAGTTAGATATATAAAGCTCTTACTGTAAGAGATTGAAGTAAAAGAATTAAGTGCTTGTCAATGTCATGTCAACATTTAGTATTAGCACCAGCTCCAATCAAATCCCCAAATGTTTTAACTCATTATTGTTTGTCATTTTCCCTTAACAGATGCAAACACACACACACACACACACACACACACAAATCACACACACAGATACTCATATGGATGCACACACACATACACATACATTCACACAGACATACACACACCCACATATGAATAGATACACACACAGAAAGGACAGACATACATACAGACAAAGATACACACACACACACACACACACACACACAGAGAGAGAGAGAGAGAGAGAGAGAGAGAGAGAGAGAGAGAGAGAGAGAGAGATACCACACACACTTGCACACACATCCAATAATCAAATTTGGGAATAAAAACCCCACCTTCTTTCAGTGTGGACTAAGAACCCCCACTGACATCTCCTCTCCCCATCAATTCTGGGGCTCTGCTCAGGTTCATGCACATTCCTAATTAAGAACCAGCAAATAGCTTGTGGCCTCTCCACCATGCCAGAGCCAGACAAACATAAAATTCAGGCCATAAAACATAAAATATGTGGATGTATTCACAGTGGGATCAGAAAAGCTCAGTGTAACTTCGTAGATGAGCTCAACGAGGGTTTAGCAGGGCATATACTCCTTTTGGGAATCATTAAAAAAGTCAAAATTTCAAATAAGAGGTGATTTTCCACCTGGTGGAGAATATAAAATTTGATTGCCCACCTGTTGTTCTTGAGCTCTCAAACTGTTAAGTGGCTGCCTCACCTCTTGGTAATAGATACTTTCCTGGGCAATTTAAATCAGGCAAACCACTGCCTTTTCCTTCCACAAAATAGTCAAAGTCTCTTCAAGAGGTGCTGTGGCAATAGGATTTTACCCAAAGGAGAGACTGTGGTTTCAAGATTGACACAGAACAGCAATTGCTTCAAGTGGCTTCCCAGGGAGTTGCCTGTTTGTTTCAGCAGATGGCCATTCCTAAGCCACAGGCATCGAAGAACAGAAGCAGAAAGCCTACTTAGTGGCAACCAGGAGTGTTTATAATAGTAGCCCCTCAAGTGTTCATCGAGCAATACTCAGGTTTTACGTCTAATAGAAGCTGTTGGGCTCTGAGGGCAAAGAACTGATTAAACTTGTTGAAAGTTTTCACAAAGTATTTCCCCATATTAAAAAAAAAATAACAAAAAACCCCAAAAGTCAAATAAACAACCAAAAAAATGCCTAGATCATAGTTGGGGCCCAGTGAGCTCATTTTTTTCTGGAAGGAGAGCCAGACATATCAGTGACAAGGCTTTTGGGTCCTTTGTCTGTGTGGGCAGAGATGGGAGAGGGGTGGCTCTTTTCTAAGTGGCATTCCTATGCTCATGGACTATCCTTGCTCAGTTGTTTGTGTGAGTCTTGTCTTCCCACTGGCATCTTTCAGGCTACATTCATCAAATCTTAGTTTGTTTCTAACACAGGTCCTGGCATCTTTGCCAGGAAAGGAGGGATTTTCTGTCTTTGGGAATAGAAGAGATTTCTATCATAAACAATTAAAGATTGAGTAGTTATCCTGTGTGAGAAAGCACAGGAAGCATACAAGGAACAAAAAGTGAAATGAAGACAAAATCAATGTCAACACTAACAGTAAATGTGAGTCAGTTACATGATTCAATAAAAGGCAAAATTAAAAATTTTAAATCCCAATTATATGTTGTCTGTAAAATGATCATGCTAATCTCATAGGTACAATAGATAGACAATAGTTAACTTAGGTACATCACATGATCACTAGTTGGTCACAGTAAACTCAACATCAGACAAAATAGGCTATCAGGTATTCTGTAGACAATGAAAGACAAAGGCACATCACCTGGTCATAGCCATAGGAAGCTCAATGTTAAACAAAATAGACAGTTGGGTATTCTATAGACAATCCAAATGCTCATGACACTATTGAAATAATTTTAGAATAGAAACATGCTTTTAAGGAGTTGCTCAGCATAGATGACTTTTGTATACCTCTTTATAAATATGACAACAGAGCCTGTAGTGATGACACCCAACTGTAGTCCTAGATCACTCAAACTACGGGGGCAGGAGACTCCTGAAGGCCTGTCTGGTCTATGTATCAAGTTCTAAATAAACGTGTTCTCTAGTGAGATTATGTTTCAAAAAACCAATAAACAAAACAACTCATACTCCCCCTTGGAATGTAATTTTCCTTGAAACTTAACTACATTCCCTCAGTGGGGATCATGGTCACTGTCTCAACCAGGTTCCCACTCTCTTCCTTGGAACTATTTCTCTACCTTCACTAAGAAACATAATAATTAAATCTTGTCTTTTGTGCTCACTTTGAACATCTTCTGAACCTCTTGGTAAAAACTGTCTTCCAGGAGAAAAATGATCTACCTATGAAGACACGCCTTACATTCTCAGTTGTTTCTGTAAATGTATATCAGAGAATTATTTCTCAACAGTTAACACATCTTGACGATTTCCCACCAAGGCTTATGTGGGGCTTGCTGACTGCTTTACCACAAACATGCTGTGAGGTTTTGTCAACCAAGCAGAAGCTAGAGTAATCTGGGAAGAGGGAACCACACTTGAAGAATTGTCTTCACAGATTGACCTATGGTCAATCTGTGGGGACATTTTCTTGATTATAGACTGATATGGAATTGCCCAATCCAGTGTGGGCAGTGCCATCCCTGGGTAAGTGATCCTGAATTGTATAAGAAAACAGGCTGAGTGAGCCAGGGAGAACAAGATAGTAAGAAACATTCCTCCATGCTCTCCGCTTCAGTTCCTGCCTACAGGTTCCTGTATGATTTCCTGTCCTGACTCCCCTCAGTGGTAGGCTGTAACATGGAAATTGTATTAGTCAGAGTTCTCTAGTGGAACAGATATATTTGGGGTATTTATTAGAATGGCTTAAAGGCTGTGGTCTGCAAGTCCAACAAAAGCTGTCCAAGAATCTAGTAGTTGTTTAGTCCACGAGGCTGGATGTCTCAGTTGATTTTCACTGTACACTAGACTCCCCAGCCCCAATAGGCTCAAATGCCTGTGAAGGAACAGAGTTGCTAGCAAGAGTGAAAACAAGTAGGCACAGAGAGACAAGCTTCCTTCTTCCATAGGCTGCCAGCAGAAGCTGTAGCCCAAATTAAAGGTGGGGATCTTCCCACGGGTCTTTCCACTTCAGATGATTTAATTAAGAAAAAAAAAAAAAAACCCTCACAGGTGTGCCCAGTCTTTTGAGTTTTAGCTAATTTTAGGTGTAGTCAAGATGACAAGCAAGAATAGCCATTACAGAAGTGTAAGCTCAATAAATACTTTCCTCAATAAATAGGTTTGGGTCAATGTTTCATTCCAGTAACAGAAAATAACTAAATGCACATGTTAAAACAAATTCCTGGAAAAAGTGATGTATGTATTTCACTCAGGACTTTTACTGCAATTAAAACTTCATCTGTTCAGAAGAACAGAATCAGATAATCCCAAAACATAAAAGTAACAAGGATTTGTAAATAATGTTGAGAAATGATATGTTGGCTTTAGATAGAAAAAATTCCGGAGTAGGCTAAATATCAATCTCCACATATATCCTTAGGAGTGCGGCAGGGGATAAAGGGAAATTTGACTTCTAGGACCTGTTAGTTATCTATTATTCCTGTCTCCTGCAAGTTGTCATAGAATCAAGCCCTAAAGATAAGCAACAACAGAACTAAAGTTTAAAATAGTTAAAGCTAATTAAAACAAATAAATTAAACTAATCAAACAAATAAACTATCACTGATTTCACTTATTAAAATTAGGGACTTTTATTTCCTGGTTTCAAGACCATGCCCTATTTACCAAAATCCAAGTGTAGGTTCCATGTAACTCATACTTCAGAGAAAGATACTGCACATTGAGCTATCAGCGAGCTGAAGGTTGCTTCAAAAGATAGTTCTGGGAACCTGGGGAGTAGTAAATGGAACAACAACCACAAACCAAGAGTGAACTCAAAAGCCAGTAAATAAAATGTCAGTTGCACCACCAGAAGGCTGTGTGATGTCTGTCCCATGACAGTTGACAGCCCTCTCATTCTTTTCTCAGCAAAGTGGCATAATATTGACAGCATTTGTTGTACAGTATTGTGAGAATGCAATGGCTTACAGCATCAGAATAGCCATGCTCAGTGACTGACTGGCTCACTGTGCATGCTAGTTCTTTGCCAAGAAGTTAGAGGTTAAGTGAGTTCATCTCTGAGCTCATCGGGTTATTGACTCTGTTCTACAGTTAACTAGTTGCATGACCCAAGTTGAGTTAAAATGTTTTTAAATATCAAGGTTTTCCTTGTGTAAAATAAATGCAATCCTACTTTTATTCACCACATAAGGACTGAACAGCACGACTTTTGTGAAGTGTTTAATAACCAGGCTAATATAAAAAAACCCATATGAATCACAGTTAATAGCATTGCTATCATTATTAATAGCAAATTGATTTTCTGTCAGCCAGGGCTCTGAGTTATTATGGTTGCTTCCCACATTAAATTGCCCAATACAACTACTCACAAAATTACACTGAAGTCTATGTATAGTTGCCATACAGAAGCAGGGAAAAATAGACCATCTTGTATGTAAATCGGATTTCTCTGCAGGGACCTTGCCCAGGTCTTTCTATATGCACTAACCACATTGAGCTGTTGTCTTTTTCAGGTGCCAGCCTGTGATACTTCGTGTTTGAGGCCTCAACAGCAGCTGCTCATTCCTTAGGAGAACATTATAATGCATGAGTGTGTATGAAGTCTTTTTCATATCAACAAATTCAAACATTCTCCCAGGCAAGTTGTGCAGCAATATGCCATGGCAATATATTTATTCTTAACAGAATGAGGTCAAAGCTATCACTCTTTAAAAAAAGAAAAAATAGCTTAGTTCTTGTGTTCATGGCTTTTGAAATTTAAGGGTCCTTTCTCTCAAAATTTGAAATACAAAAAGCATAAATTCATGTTTTCTCCTCTGATCGTCATACTGTTCATTGGGCCCTGCTGGGAGACAGATCAGCTGTTTGTTCCCACCTCTGACCTAACCTGAAATGTTCAAACATCAAAGGGAACTATGATGCTTGAAGCATTTCTGGCCACAAGGAACTTGTCTGTTCGAGGCCCACCGTTGAGACAGTTTTAATAGAAAAATAATGCATGCTTTCACGGCAATAAGCATTATGTGTGGCTTCTGGCTGTGAATTTTTATTTGACACCAAGAGAAGGGGATTTCATTAGCAGCTCACCACAGACACTGGTGTTCAATGCCTACATAATAAAATTAGGTACTTTGTGGCTGGCTGCTATGGCTCTGGTTTGTGGCTTGTTTGCTTCCCACTTGCAGTTATTGGTAGCAGACTTGATGAGGCTATGGAGGTTCAAAGCTACGTCATAGACACTTACGTCATCAGATTCTCCTCTTGCCACTGTCTCTAACCCTGGAATTGCTTATCATTCCTGCCTTGACTTATAATCACATAATAAGTTATGTTCTAAAATTAACCAGTTGTTGCTTGTTCTTTGTTTCCTTGAGCAGGTCAAAAGAGGTCCCAGGGAAGGGCCAGGAAGACAGAATTCTTGATCATTGTCCAAGTGTCAGCACATCTATGGATCTAATTAGAACTGTATCATTTCTCTTTGCTTTTCCATACTGAAATTGCTCATTACCTCAGCAGTACATGTGGAAAATCTGCAAGATGGGAAATTCATGCTTATATGGTCAGACCCACAGAAGATCTGCTCTGTTACATGGTAGCAAATGCCACAGCTGACATGGACCTGTCTTCAGAGAAAGAAAACCTTAAAGATGGGCTGCGTGCTCTGGGTTCTTAGTCATAGACATTTTGTTAATGTGAAGTGCATTTCCTTGTTTAGTCTGACTTATGCACATATGAGTTGTAGGTTTGTTGTATTGGAATATCATTTCAATCCCCTCATTCTTCAGAATCTTGTTTCTGATTTGTGACAACCACATACTGAGCTGCCAGGGTCCCTGTTCGGGTGCCACTCTGCCAGGGCCTCCTGCAGTCAGGGCTGTGGGAAGGGCTGGCGGGATGGTGAGTGTCAACACTAAGACCTGCCTCCTAGTCACCAGAGGAATCCACTCTGAGTCGTGGAGACCTGTCAAAGTAGAGTCTCACTTTATTGTAACAGGCATGTGCTTATATAGAGCTGAGAAAGTGGGTAGGTACCTCAGGATGCGGTGAGGTGTAAGGGCCAGTAATATCTCACCAGGGCAGAGGCAGTTTTGCTGAGTCAGGTCGCCAAACTTTAGCCAGGCTCAGGAAATTCCACTAGGCCTTTTAGGCCCAACACTGAGTTCTTTTTATTTTTTGTTAAAGGACCTTAACAGCCACAAATAGTGACAAAGACAACAATGTTTGATTTTTTTAATGATATTCATCTTTAAAGTTTTGAGAAAAATGAACTATAGATTCAAGAAAGCTGAGACAGTCGATTTGTTTGATCACAGTGGTTAAGTCAGCTGTAGTTCATGGTTCCAAGTTGGTGCAGAGGGTGAGAAGAGCCTGTCTGCTCAGATTTAGGAAAAGCCTCAACTAACC
Organism: Cricetulus griseus; assembly: GCF_003668045.3. Classification (NCBI taxonomy): domain Eukaryota; kingdom Metazoa; phylum Chordata; class Mammalia; order Rodentia; family Cricetidae; genus Cricetulus; species Cricetulus griseus. Next base: position 3,536,051 of record NW_023276807.1, read on the forward strand.
CAATTAAGGAAACATTACTGTCACTTTTGAGTGGGAAAGCAAATGCTGAAAGAGACAGATAGAATGTAATCACGCATAAAGCTATACAACCCAATTACCTATTAGGAGTACCATTACCTGTGTCTGCACTGCTGAGAATAGGGTTTGTGTCATGCCAGTTGTGTGCCAGGTGCAATATTTAGCACTTCACCTGCGTTTTATCATTCAGCGAAGTTGAAGGTTTCTAGTGTCTTATATAAATACAACCTTTCTTCCTTCCTCTCTTTCTCCCTCCCTCCTTTCCCTTCCTTCCTCTCCTCTCATTTCTCTTTCTCCTTCCTCTCTATTTTTCTGATAGTAGTATAGTGAAAGGCTTACTATTTCTTACTAGATAATACAACTTCTTCTATAATGGAAATGAGTGGTTTCCTCCATTCTAAATAATGAGCATGGTGCATCTCTCCACTTGTTTGGTTATGTAATATCTATTGGCAATATTCTCCATGAGAACTCAGCAATAGTCTGCATATAAAACTCTCACATCTTAGTTAAATCAATACATTAGTAATGATTTTACAATTTTGTTTTATGTTGAGAGAATTGCTCTAATTTCAACCCCTAATTATATATGACAGACACAATTGAATTTTTATCTTGTTTCAAGTGGTCTTACTAAATTCATCAGTCATTTTTTGTAAACATTCTTGAGGATTTTGAAAATGCAGAGGAACATACTGTGTGCCAAATGGAGATGGTTATGTTTCTTATCCTCAGATTGTAATGTGTGTATCATCTCAATGTTTAACAATTCAAATCCCCAAAAGACATTGTCAGTTACTAATTGTGGGGGTTTGTAGCCACTTGAAAATTGCCCTATGGCAGTCGGTAGATCAGGAAACCTGCTTAACACTACATAGGAAATAGAGTAGACTCCTGTAGCATGGCCTTACCCAGCCCAAAGCAGGGGCAGCACCCTTGCTAAGAAGCTGGCTTCATTGCAATGTCTGAGACACTTACTGTTCTGGTCACATGACGCTGAAGAAGGGGCCAGAGCATACATTATTGTTTCCATTCTTCAGAGATAATCTATTCAAGTATCGTCCATTAAGCACATTCTGGAGTAGATATTTTATCACACCATTTTTTTTTAACTTCAGAAAGCTTTTTATTCCAGTTTGAGATTTAAAACATTTTATGAGTATAAATTAATCATACAAAATTATGGATTTCATTATAGCACTTTCATGTATCAAATTTATTCTGCTTACCTTTTCTTCTCTTCATCTTCTCTAAAGTCCCTTGTTTTCTTTTCTTAGACTTAATAAGAGAGTACATGGTATTTGCCTTTTGGAGTTTGGTTTATTTCACTTAATGATTTCCAGTTAATTCATTATTCCTACCAATGGGACAATTGTATTCTTTATAGCTGAATGATATTCTATTACATATGTATATACATATGTATGTACACACATATATATATAGAGAGAGACACATGTGTATATGTGGAAACAGTGCCATTAAAAATAGGCATGTGAATAACTTGAAGGCATGGCAACTTATATTTCTTCATGTTTATGTCTAGAAGTATGACAGTATTCTCTCTCTCTCTCTTTCTCCTTTCTCTCTCTCTCTCTCTCTCTCCCTCATTTTCATCATTCTTCTCTCCCTCTCTCAGAGTAGTAGAAGTGAAATTTTATTCAAGGAAAAAGTAAATTTCACCACAAGATAAAAAGATGGATTTTTTTTTCACCTACTCAGAGAAGGATTGGGTAGTATTTCTGTTTTTAGTTAGTTCTTTGAGGCTTTTAATTTTGTGTTTTGATCATAAACCCCTCTCCCAAATCTTCCCAGATCTGTCCTCATTTAATTTTTGTGTCTAAAAATAAATAAATAAATAGCAATTTGTGGTAGTCAAATGTTCCTGGATATATGGTCTTTCGCTGGAAATTGGTCAATTTACTAGGGGCTATATATTTAGAAAGAAAAGTGTCTTTCCCTCTCCCAGGAGGAGGAAATTTGCTATGATTTGCTCTATGTCTGAGTAAAAGGTTTGCCTAATTCCTCTCTTCATTCTGGGATTTGGTGTGACTCATGCATATATGGGTTTTATGATGTTGTAATCTCTGAGGTTTACATGTGTAGCTGTTGCTCTGTGTTCTGCAGTCTTTTGGCAAGGCCTTTAGTGTTATTTGAAGCAGCAGGTGAGTGTCATGTTTGCATTTGGTTTGAGGAATCAATACCCTTACTGATTTCTAAAGTGGCCACACTAATGTACATTCCTAACTGCCATGAATGAGGGTTCCTTTTACTTCATTGTTTCTTCACCTGAATTGCTCTGTTTACTTTTTTAGTGAGAGCCATTCTGAATTGGGTAAGATTAATTTTCAATGTTATTTTAGTTTCCCTTTCTCTGGTGGTTAAAGAGGTTGAATATCTTTGTCATGTGTTATTGACAGTTTTCATTCTTTGGAAACTGTTTAGTTAATTGGATTATTTGTTCTTTTGATGTTTAATTTTTGAATACTTCATATATTCATGATATAAACATATCAGGTGAATAAATAGCAAAGATTTTCTTTTGTTTTGGTGATTCTTTACTATGTTGTCTTCTTTTTAGAAACTTTTCAGTTTGATGTAATGCGTCTTTTTGAATTCTTGCTGTTGTTGTCTGACCTATGGAGTCCTTGTCAAAGTAATTGCCTATTCCTATGCCAAATTTTGACATTTTCTTGCTTACTTGCTTAATACTGTAGGGGAACCTGTAGCCACGCCTACTTAGGGGCTGGCTACAGGTCTGCCTGACCACGCCTATGAGGGCGTGGTCAGGGTGAAGTAGAGGAGAGTCAGGTGGCTGGGCACTTTTGGTTTCACTTTTCGGCTTGATGTACAGACTGCTGCTGACTGCTGCTGTGCTGGATGGCTAGGTCGCTCTGTAAGTAAGGCTTTTACCTATTAAATACCCTTGTATTTCTACTTGGCTCTGTATTGGTAATTTCCCACTTTATATTACAATGATTTAGAACTAATTAACTTTTCTATAAATGTAATAATTGGTTTTTCTTTCTTTCTTTTTTGTTTGTTTGGGGTTTTTTTTTTGGTTTTTTGGTTTTGGGGTTTTTTGTTTTTTTTAGTTTTTCAAGACAGGGTTTCTCTGTGGCTTTTGAAGGCTGTCCTGGAACTAGCTCTTGTAGACTAGACCAACCTGGTCTCAAACTCACAGAGATCCGCCTGTGCCTGCCTCTGCCCTGCAAGTGCTGGGATCAAAGGTGTGTGCCACCACAGCCCAGCTGGTTTTTCTTTAAGGCTGCCACACTCAGAAAAAAGCAGGATATGAAACTGACACATAAAAACCAGTACCGTTCCTATATACAAATAACAAACACACTAAGAAGGAAATCAAAGAAATAATGCCAATCATAATTGCCTCAAAAACAAACAAAGAAACAAACAAATACTCTAACCAAACAAGGGAAAGAGTTTTATAATAAAAACTTTAAGATGTTGAAGAAAGAAATTGAACATGATACCAAAAGATGGAAAGACCTAACATGAATTGTCAGGATTAATATTGTGGAAAAGACCATCCTACCAATAGCTACCCTATAGATTCAATGTAATCCTTTCAAAATTCAAGTGCAATTCTTCATGGAAATAATAATAATAAAAGAAAAACTTTAATTTTATACGGAAACATGAAAGACTCAGGAGAGTAATAAAAAAATGTTCAACAAGGTTGGGCATTGGTGGCACACACCTTTAATCCCAGCACTCGGGAGGCAGAGGCAGGCAGGTCTCTGTGAGTTCGAGGCCAGCCTGGTCTCCAGAGTGAGTGCCAGGATAGGCTCCAAAGCTACATTTAGAGAAATAAACCCTGTCTCGAAAAACCAAAAAAAAAAAAAAAAAAAAAAAAATTCAACAATAAGAAATCTTTGTGATATCCTCATGATATGAATAGGCTGCTGAAGGTATTACCATCCCAGATTTTAAGTGATAACTAGAGGAGTGTAGCAATAAACATAGCATGGTACCGGGATAACGACAGACACATTGATCAACCAAATAAGCTGAGGACCCACATATCATATAAGCCCACATTCCTACAGCCACCTAAATATGATAAAGATGTCAACAATATACACTGGAAAAAGGACAACATCTTCAACAAACAGTGTTGGGAAAACCGGATAGCCACATGTAAAAGAACAAAATGCAATTATCATATTGTATCATAGTAAGGTTCCAAAGGTCATTTTTTAATTGAGGCATTTGATTTCTTGATATTTAGTGTTTTGAGTTCTTTGTATAGCCTGTATATTAGTCCTGTGTCAGATGGATATCTAGCAAAGATTTTCTCCCATTTTGCAGACCTATTTACTTGGTTGCCATTTCCTTTGCTGCACAGAAGGTCTTAAATTTTGTCAATTCCTATTGGTCAGCTGTTGGACTTATTTCCTGTGCAATCTGAATCTTGTTGAGAAAGTCTTTACCTGTACACATAACTTGTAGTTTACTCCCTCCCTTGTCTTCCATCAGCTTCAGTGTTTCAAATCTATGTCCAGATCCTTTACCCATTTGGATTTGACTTTTGTGCAGAATGAGATATGAGTATGGTTTATTTATTTATTTATTTATTTATTTATTTATTTTGGTACAAATGCTGCTTGGCCAATGACTAGGATTTCTCATATGCTAGCTCAGTCTTAATTATCAGTCATAATCATCACACTTATCTCATGGAGGACGCAGGCAGAATGTATCTTGTCTTCCTGGAGGCCACATGGCGACTGCAGAACAGAGAGCAGGAGGAAGGGAGAAAGGAACAAGGTCCTTCTTGCCCTTGCTTATATATGAGTCTCCCTGCTATTTCACTTCCTGCCTGGATCACTACTTCTTTACTACATTTCCCAGAATCCTTCTTGACTCCTAGTCCTGCCTAACTTGCTGCCTCATTGGCCAAACAGTACTTTATTTATCATCCACTAACACAAACACATACACAGAAGCACTTCCCCCATCATCTCCTCTTTTCTGTCTAAATAAAAAGAAGGGTAGCTTATCTTCTATAATAACTGAAGAAAACTATAACCATAACTATCTGTTTTCAACTCTATCAAAGACTACAGAAGGATAATTTATAAACTCTAGAACTGACAGAGACATCTCGCTGCCTGAACAGTCACCCAAAGTTCCTCTGTAATGTTGGGGCATCCATCTTCAGCCTATAGGCCACAGTGTGTCTGGCACACTTCTTCATTTTAACAGGAACCCTTTAGTACTGTCTTGTTTTGTAAGTTCAGCAGTCACTTTCTTGTGAGTCCTGCATATCCAGTTTATACAGCAACAAACAGTCCAGGAAAGTGCAGTTTCTTGCCCAAATGGCTAATCTTGCCATGTTGAAGGCAAACTTCATAACGAGTTTCTTCTATGCCCATCCTCCTTTCTGAGGTAATTGGTGTGCCAGGAGCAGTTGTGTCTTACTGTCAAGAAAAACCCTAAACCATTTAAATGCCATGTATTCTGTAGGTCTTTGAACAGTCTGAAGAATATCCATCTCAAATATATCTTTGTATATCTAGAAAACCTAACTAACCTAACTGTAAGTTTTGACTATTATAGGTGACAATATAGTCTGTTTTTAATTATGCATTACATTTTAAAATATCCATATAAACACAATACCTAAACAAGAGGAGACATATACATATCACAAAATTGACCTTAAATTTGTATCAATAAATGAAAATCCATAACGATGTAAAATATTCATCTCCATATCCTATCCCCCCTTTTTTCCTTTAAAAAGAGATTGACTATGATCATTACCATTTATAACCAACACCATTTAAATGAAAACAAATATTTATAAACCATATTTGGGAAATTGGGAGTCGTTCATTCCAAAATACTTCCTGCTGGTTGGGAGGCGATGTCATGGGATCCTGAGAAAACGCAGAAATCCTGGCTGTAGTGGTCTATGACTGCATCATCTCAGCTGTTTTGGATGTAGGATCAGTTGGGCCACTGCTTCTGGGGGTGGGGGTGGGGGATCTTGCTTGATCAAACCATATTAGTCTGGAAGGAATCCACAGCTTTTCCTTTTCTGTGAAAACACAAGCAAGGAATTTTTTCCCAAGTAGTCTGTCGTTAGACTTAAATTTTGAAGTCAAAGCATTTTTAAAATATATGAGTTAGATTAACTTAGCAGCATTGATAATAAAATGTATAGCAGCTTTTGCTCTTTCCTTAGCAATTAAACAATTTAAAGACAGCAATATAGCTTATACTATCCAGACTCTGTATTTTCCATCTTTATTGGCTTTTATATTATTCTATTTCTTTTAATTTTATATTTTTCCTTTTATGAGACAGGATTTTTCTGTGGAAATCTGCCTGCCTCTGCTTCTAGAGTGCTGGGATTAAAGGCAGGTGCCAACAACACCCGGCCTTGAAGTCACAGAGATCTGTTTGCCTCTGCCTCCTGAGTGCTAGGATTAATGGCGTGTGCCACCACCACCCAGCTACTCTATTTTTTTCTCATAAGCCTACAAATATTTTTAAATACATTGTAAACCTTTAGAGGGTTTTCTTTATCTGGATCTGTGTTTACTGTAAATCTTTACCTTTTTCTGGTCACCAGTCTTTTAATCGTTAAACAACACCTCCCAAATTAAAGGCGCAGCTTTCTTAGCCACTGTCTTTTCAAGATGGTGGAGGTACATTTACCATCAGCTCTGAGAGCCGTCCTCACTTGTTCTGTACTGCCATCAACCATGCTGCCGGCTTGTAGATGTGGTCACTGCCACTGCTAGCTGCATGGGGCACAAACCTGACTCTGAGATTAAGAGTTTCATGCTCTACCAACTGAGCTAGCCGGGTTTTTTTAAAGAGAGCCCTGTGGCTTTTTTTTTTTTTTTTTTTTTTTTTTTTTTTCCTGATTTTACTGAGTCAGGAAACCTCTCTTTGGAGCTGCTCAAGTATCTGCTTGTCTCTAGCAAAACAGAGATCACCTGAGAAAATGCTGCTACCAAGAAGCCATGCTAGTCTCTGTTCTTTTGCTGCTAAAATCTCTTTTTAAGCTTTTGTGAAGTTTACATGGAAGTTTGTAACATTACCGCCAACTGCCCAGGTTCTGCCGCTCCTTGACTAGTCTCGGGAAGGCAGCTCTCTGTGCCTGGCAGCTTGTGGCTTGCGGCACCTAGTGGCTTGCAGTGGCAGGTTCCCTGCTTCCTCCGGGAACCTTGGGGTGTGAGGTGATCCCACCTCTGACACCATTCTGTAAAAATAAGTCTTTCCACCAAGCCGCCCGATCCCTGCTCCCATGTGGGCGCTTTCCGCCAGGACACCCAAATTCTGCCCACTGCCACATTAAGGTCCCAAGTAACACACAGAGACTTATATTAGGTACAAATGCTGCTTGGCCAATGACTAGGATTTCTCTTCTGCTAGCTCAGTCTTAATTATCATAAGCCTATATATTTTATAAGACTCATCTTATGGAGGACGCCTTGTGCTAGTGTCCTCTTCCCAGGTCACATGGCGACTGCAGAGCAGAGAGCAGGAGGAAGAGAGAAAAGTGATGATTATGGTTTAATTAGTCGATATGGAGACATTAAATTATACCAACATCATTTGTTGAAATTGCCCTTTTCTCCACTATATATACCCCATTGTTTGCTTTTGTGCCGAAGCCATTCTGGTTTTATTATTATGGCTCTCGAGATCAGATATAATTTGAGATGGGCTATATTCATGCCTGCAACATTGTTCCTTTTGCTCAGGATTGCTTTGGCTATTCAGGTCATTTTGTTCTTCCATATGCATTTTAAGATTGTTTTTCAATTTCAGTGAAGAAAGACATGGAGACTTTGAATGAGATTGCAATGAATCTATTGATTGTTTCAGATAGGATGATCATTTTCACTATAATAATCTTTCAAATCCATGAGCATGGGAGGAAGGTCTTTACATCTTCTAGTGTCTTCCTTGATTTACTTCTTCAGTTTAAAAGTTTTCATTTTAGAGGCCTTTTACCGCCTTACTTAAATGCCACAGTACATTTTTGAGACCCTTGTGAGTGGGATTGTTTATTTCTCAGTATGTGTGTCATTGTATGTTAATTTTGTATCCTGGCATTTTGCTGAAAGCATGTATCAATTTAAAGAGTTTTCATTGTGCTAGAGAGATGGCTGATTGGTTAAGAATGCTTGCTCATTTTGGAGAGGACTAAAGTTTGAATTGTGGCATGTATTAATATGGTATATTACACTTAGCAATTTGTGCATGCTGTACTATCCCTGTATCTCTAGAATAAAGCCAACTTGGTCATGATGACTTGAGAACATGGCCAAGATCCTGTGTTGTCATTTCTGTGTAAGTTGAGTGGGATCAGGGCTTCTGTTTTGCTTATTGACTCCATGTTGTCTTCTTTGCTTTCATGTCCTGATGCTGAAGGACCCCTGTAAAGGACCTGAGGGTGGCCTCTGGCCAAGAGTCATTAAAGAATGGATGATCACATTCTAAGGAGATGAAAAACTGGATGTTACCAATACCCATGTGACCTGGGAAACCTGATCCTTCTTCACTCATACTTTCAGACAAAATACAGATTGACTGCTATCTTGATTGCTGGGGTGAATTCTTTCCTGTAAAACAGTTATTGTATCCCATTCTCAGGCCATCAGGTTTATCCTCCCAAAAAAGTTTATGTGAAACAAACAATTACAGATCATTTAAAAAATTCAGAGAGCTTAATAAATATTGATGAGGCCAGGCCATCTGAGTGATGCAGAGCTCAGCCTTGTGACCCACCCTCACCCCCTCTTACCGATGTTCATTGTTCTTTTTCGCTGTTGTACTTGATTAAACCAAGACAGAAAACTACAAACAATTTATTTCAGCCTGGAGAAAGTTTCATCTTTCCTGCTGTCCACATGGTTGTTTGCCTTGTTGTGGCATTGGGTCAAGGGGAAATTTTCCACTTACCAAGAAGTAATGTGAGGAAACATTTGATGATTGCTTTCTCATGGACAAGGTATAATCACTGCCTCAGGTGACTTAAAAGCAGAAGATTTGAAAATACAGTGGTTTGTGGCTTATTAAAGTCAACATTAGCATACTAATAATTCTATTATAAAAACACACATGTTTCCCAGCCTAATTGTGATGAATAGAAAACATTTTGATCATGATACTTAATAGTGAGTTTAAATATTCATAATCACAGAGGAACCCCAAAAAGTGTCTACCTCCTCTGCAAGTGTGATGCTAGCTTGCCATAAGCCTGGAATTCCTATTGAATTATCTTCTCCCTTTTAAAATCTCTGCATTTATTCTATCTCTCATAAGAGCAATTGGCATTGAGAATGACAGGTCTGGAAGTAGATTCACACAGCTATTGTTTTCTCCCTTACAGTAACTATCATCCCCAGTACTCCATTTTGAAGAATCTAAACAATTAACAGGTATGTTTCCTTAGATGGAATTAAACAGTGACTGTAGCTTGATATAGTCCAATTTACAAAGGTAAAAAAAAATACTGATAACTCAGGGAAGCATTGCCTGCCAGTTCTGAGATTTACTCTTTCAGGTTTTTTATTTTTTTTCAAGGTCTCACTATGTATCCAGAGCTGGTGTGGACTTTGTAGCCCAGGCTGGCCTCAGATCTATGTCCATCCTCATGCTTTTTTTTATAGCTATTAATTTAAAAAAGAACAAATGACTCCTGATTCTTAGCACATTGAATTTTCTACCTCAGAGTATTAAAGTAGGTGGTAAATGCAGTGTTATTTAGATTCTGCTTTATTCTTTGTCTGACTCCTTCCTGGTGTTCTGTTCCACAGGTGTTAGAATGTTGCTCCAGCAGAGATTTTGCAATTTAATTAGAAACATAAACATATCTCTAAGATCATTCATTCTCTATTATTATTTCATCTCAGTTGGGCTTTTGCTGGGCTCCAGCCCAAGCTTGCATCCTGGGAGGCGATAGCATACTAGCTTCACATTAGCAAACCAAAGAATCCAGACCAGAGCCTCTCAGCATTTACAAGACAATGATGGGTTACAGCACACTCGGACACACCCATTGTGAGGCACACTGAAGTGTCTTGTCATCCAAGAACACATTTACTTGCTGACTAATCTAACACTCCCTTCAGGGAAGGTAGGTTTTATTTGGTTGCTTAATGTTTATAGATTTGAAAGAGTTAAATTTTACAAGTCACTCAGTCCCTGAATGTCTAATTTAAAATGGCAATTTTGTTTTAGGTTTTTAATCTCCACCTCAGTGCTTCTTGGCCCTCCCTGCAGCCCTCCCCCCTTCACTCCCTTAGCTTTCTATTATGTCAATATTGATAAGGAGGCCGTCTCATCCTACTGACTCCTTCCTCTCAGGTCTCTACCACATTAGGCTGTGTCACACATGGGAGTCTTCAAGTCATTAGAGACAGCTCCTCTACAATTGACCCCATCAATCTTATGTATGCATTAGAGACACTGTAAGAATTTCTGTCTCCCGGAGCTCATCTTTAGAGTTCTGTTATTGTGTGTGCATCCAGGTGAGAAGTTTCTGACTAGTGAGGCAGAACTGCGGGATGTGTGGCTGTGGGATGAGTAAGAAAGATGTCTACAATTCACTAAGACTCAGAAAGGAGATTAGATTTATAACCTGTCTACAGATGCCTACACACACACACACACACACACACACACACACACACACACACAACACACACACACACACACACGGGGGGGGGAGGGCAGAGAGAGAGAGAGAGAGAGAGAGAGAGAGAGAGAGAGAGAGAGAGAGAGAGCTCAGCACCTCGAGTTTGGAGTTTGCCTTTCAAAAAAGATAGCTGGGTTCATTAGGAACCCATTTCTTCAAACTTTAATCACCTCAAGGTAATTAAATCAATTTTGTGTTTTCTATTTTAGTGTTCCCATTAGCCTGCAGCATCTGGACAATTGTAACCACTTCAACACCGTGAAGTATGCAGAAACAATGCTTTTGGGGACTAGCAGTGGCTCCATTCTCTACTGTTTTCCCGACTGTTGTGTTCTGGTGGCTTGTCTGATGGTGATAGACTAATAGATACGCACCAGAGGCTTTCTGCCCTCCTCTGGATATGGAGACAGATCCTGAAGGAAGGACACAGCAAGCTGAAGGGTTCATTGAGCACAGTGTTGTCTGGACTTTCTCCTGTCATCAGTCTTGGTAGCATCAATTTAACAGAAATTTCCAACTCTTCCGTTGCTTTCTCCAAATGCTTTGAAAAGTAGGGCTTGACATGCAACTAGACTTTGGTGAAGAAAAAAATGTCTAGCCATAGTCATTAGAACCTCTGTCAGTCACTGTTGCTTCTCCTAAACTGCCCTGCCACCCAGATGATGGGTAGTTGGATGAGCAGAGCAGTAATCTGTCATTGGAAAGAAAGTTCTATGAATATGTAGCTAAGACCTTCACATCACAGGCTCTGTTATACCAGAACATCTCCCTTGGCTTGCCCTTGTGGTCCCATGGACCCTACAACTAGCAAAAGCAAGATTTAAAAAAAAAAAAAATCACGTTTAGTTCAAGAATATGTTTTGGTGTGAGATCAACAACAACAAAAGAAATGGTGGTCATGTAATATCCCTACTATAGTATTATAAATCTGATTTGTTACTATTATGAAATGGATGAGTCAAGATAATTTCATAATGAGAAGAGGTCACTTCAATAACAGGTGTGGAGATTCAAGGGCATGTTGCTGGCATCAGTTTGGCTTTGGTGGATGGAAGGTTGTATACATGGCAAGGAAAAATCAATTGACAAAGCAGGGAGCCAGGGAGCTTTCAGAACTTAGTCTCATTCTTATCACAACTCAACTAGGAAGAAGCTCAGTGTCCTCAGAATAGTGACTGTAATTCCTCTGAAAGCATCTGCCCCAGTGATCTAAGAATGTTCCAAGAGGTCTCACCTCTTTAAAGGTTCTAAGCTCCTAACACCTCCTAAAAGACATTACATTTCAACACATGAACTTCTGTGGCACGTATTAAGTCACAGCAGCAGTAGCAATAGATGTACCCACTTGGGAATAAGCAAAGGTAGACAGGTGCACATTGCATTTTCCTTGGTCTTCTTTATATTTTGGCACATACTAGAAGGGGCCAACCTACCTTGAAGTCTGTTCTACCCCACTCAGTTAATCATCTCTGGAAATGCCCTCCCAGACACTGATAGAGAGGAGTCTCCTATGTCTTCTAAATCCCACCAGTTGATAATTAAGGCCAATCATCATAACCATGTTATTGGGCTTGCTATTCACAGTGTTATTTTTAAATCGTATTCAGTAAATAAATGACTATGTTTCTTCACTTATGTGTTAAGCAATTTATTGTAAATAATGTGCAGATTTATGTAATCTCATGCATTTTTTACTCTACTATTTCCTATTGTGCTTGATTTAATCTTGAGGTTTGGTCACTATGGTCCAAAGTAGGATTAGTTTATTCTGGAATTTATGAAGAAAGTATCAGAGAGTTTGGGTGTGTGGTGGGCTGTGGGACCTGTATTTGTATGGGTGCACTTAAGTTTTACAGTGACAAAACTGACAATTGTGAACTTCTTTAAATATAACTCTGTGATTAAGCAGTGCAAGACTATGTTTGCATTTCTGGAGTAGAGATTTAGAACAAACTGTCCATGAGATATAGAAAATTTAGTGAAGAGCTTCTATAAAAAATCCTTAAACTCTGAATAAAACAAGCAAACAAACAACCCCTAGAAATAGAAGGGTCACTCCCAAACTTGTCCTATGAAGCCAGTATTACTCTAAACTTTAGCTAGCTAAAGACACATACAAAAAGAGCCAACTAACCAACCAACCAAACAAAACAAAACTGTAGACTGATGAATATAGATGCAAAAATCCTCAGTAAAAGACTAGAAACCAGAATACAAACACATATTAAAATGCTCTCCTACCATGTTAAAGGTAGCTTTATTTTTTTGTCTCAGAAATGAAGGATGGGCTCAACATATATAAGTAAATAAATATAATAAATCCTATAAATGGCCTTAAAGATAAAAAATCACATGATCATCTCAATAGATGAAGAAAAAGTCTTTAACAAAGTCCAATAAAGTTTCATGATAAAAGTTCTAGACAGAGTAGTACTGGAGGGAACATACCTAACATAATAAAGGCTATATGTGGCAAACACACAGCCAACATTATCCTAAGTGGAGAAAAACCTGAAGCAACCCCATTAAAATCAGGAACAAGACACGTCTGTCCATTATCCCTATTCCTTTTCAATATAGTACTGGAAGCCTTAGGCTGAACAAAAAAGCAAGAGAAGGAAATTAAAGGCATACAAATAGGAAAAAATATGTCAAATTGCTCCCATTTGTAAAGAGTATAATATTATACGTAAGAGAATAATGCATCCCACCAACAAACTTCTAGAAATAGTAAGTTCAGCAAAGTTGCAGGGTGAAAAATCAGCCTACAAAAACAAGTAGCTTTTCTATATAGACACAATGAGAAAGAGATTATGGACACAATCCAATTTACACTAGAATAGATGACACTAAAATATCTTGGAGTAACTTTAACCAAGGAAGTGAAAGACTTCTACAATGAAAACCTCAAATCTCTGAAGAAAAGAGATTGAGAAAAACACCAGAAAATGGAAAGACTTCTGATGCTCATATTGTGGAAATGATCACCCTAGCAAAAGCCATTGAAAGAGTCACTGAACTCCCAATCAAACTACCCACAACATTCTTCAGGTAAATAGAAAAAAATTAAAATTCATATGGAACCAGAAAACATCCTGGACAGCTAAAACAGTCCAGACTGTAAGAGAAATCACTGAGATATAGTAACAACACCAATTTTATACTCACACAGAAACATGCATGCAGACCAATGGAATAAAATGATTTATGAGTCCCAAACATGAGGATTCATAACTATAACAATTTGAAAGGACAGATAGCATCTTCAACAAATGATGCTGGGAAAACATGCAGAAGAATGAAATTTGGCCTGTATATGTCATGCTTTATGAAAATTAGATCCAAGTGGATCAAAAACTTCAGTTTGAAACCCCAAACACTGACACAGGTAAAAGAAAACATAGGCTGTAGCCTTCATGCTATAAGTGTAGGAAAGGACTCTATGAATAGGACCCCATGTCAAGAATTAAGGCTAACAATTGACAAGTGAGAATTTATGAAAATAAGCAACTTTTGGACAATTAAAGAAACAACCAGCCTGGTGAAGAGAAAGCCCACAGAATGGAAGGGAATCTTTGCCAGTTATACATGTGACAGGGAGGTAGTATTCAGAATATATAGAGAACTCAGATACCAATAAGTTAAGGAGGAAAATAAATGACTCAGTTAAAACGTCAGCTTGTGATCGAAACAGAGAGTCCCTTATAGAAGACATAAAATGGATAAGAATTAGCTCAAAAAGGGTTCATCATCCTTAGCTATTAGGGAAATGCCAATTAAAACCACTTTGATATTTCATTTTATCCAGTCAGAACAATAAAGTTCAATAAGACCACTCAAACAAATGCTGGTGAGGTGGTGAAGGAAGAGGGACCCTTATTCACTTTTGGTGAGAATGAATTTGGTGTAACCATTCAGGAAATTAGTATGGAGAATCCTCAAAACTAAAAAAATGAATTCATCACATTCCCAGTTATACCATTCCTTGTCATATGACCAATGGATTCACCATCATACTCCACAGACACTTTCTCAGTCATAATTTTCGTCACATTATTCAGAATAGCCAGGAAATGTAAAAAATCCTAACTGACCTTCAACACATAAATGGATAAAGATGATGGTGCATATATACAATGGCATGCCCAACTGTAAAGGAAAATGAAGTCATGAAACTTGAAGGTGAATTGGTGTAGAAAAGATTATATTGAGTGAGATAACCTAGACTCAGAAAGACAAACATTCAATGTATATATTCAGCTATGTTTTCTAGCTCTGAAGCTTCAGATGTGAGGATATAACCTAGAATAAATGGAGAAACCAGAAAAGCATGAAGGGAACATAGGCTCCAGGAGGTAGGGAGTTGGCTTAAGAGAGGAATAACAGGGTTTAGGTTATATGAAATGGGAAATGTTAAATCATGGAGGGATTCCAAATGAAATGGAGAGAAGGAAATAAAAACAGAAGGAAGAGTGATGGACAAATAAAACAGGCTCTAGTTGTTTGATAAATCTTCAACTTATACTTACCTAAGAGTATATACAATACATATAAGCATATGGACACACACACACACACACACACACACACACACACACACACACACACACACACACAAACACAAACCTTAATGGAAGTTATGCCACCTGGGCTAACAACACACCCTACAAGAGTCATTGACTAACAACAACAACAAAAAATCCTAGTAACAGGCATACAAAACCTCTCTTTGAATGATTTAGGGTACTTAAAGTGACTAGCAAGAAAAATACATACTATGGATGTTGGACTGTTTACCCCTCAGAGGTTGAAGGTGAGCTCCTATTTCAGAAGACACTGCAAAATTAGGACAAATGATTTGAAAGATTCAAGCTGTATCTAACAAGAAAACCTCCTTTTTGTGTTCTCCCATCCATGGTACCAGAAATACTACACAAGCTGCCAAGGGTACAATGTAATTAGTAGTCCCATCTGGTTGCAACACCTATGAAACACAACAATGACCAGCATGACAATGATAATCCATAAAGGTACAGTAAATGGCACTCATATGTTCGACGTGAGACTCAATCAATAGGAGGGAAATTATGGTATGTTTGGTAATGGAAACCTAGGCAGATTCATGGGGGTATGGTGGTCATGGACTTAGGAAAAGAATCTACTACCACCACTTTGCTAGAGGAGCATATGTCTTTACTTCATTGTAAATCTTATTCTTATACACACAGATAAATGTATCTACCACCCTCTCATCACACAAGCATTTTATGGTAAATGGAGACAATCACAGAAAACCACAACTGGACACAATGCAGAGATCAACAGAGTGTAGAACCAAGCCCCAATGGACACATCAATATCACAGCTCCCAGCTCAAGTATACAGAGGACGATTGTAGAAGTCAGAACACCAGGAAGTCTGCTGTGAAGTCATATCTCATAGAAATTCCTATATAAGCAGTTGCTAATACCAATAGACAAGCTAATGCAGAACGGGAAATTACATGAGGTCCCCCTTTAGACATAGAGCTACAGGAAACCAATGACTGCTGAGAGAGAGAATTAGCTAGCCTCTACTAGGGATGGACCCCCTTCATTGGTTATCTAATACTAAATGGTCAGCCCTGAAACCATATACAAATGACAAAATAGACTCAGCAGATTATATTTATGTATTTGTGAATAAATGTACATAAACACATATGTACACACGCATAATACATACATACATACATACATACATACATACATACTACTACTAATAATAATAATAAGAGAAAAAAATTATCAATTTGGCAGGAGGAGAATATGAGGGTTGGAGGGAGAGGACCTGGCAGCGGATTGAGGGAGGAAAGGGAAGGTGGTAAGTGATGTAATTCTATTTTATTTAAAATGTTTAAAACTAAATTAAAAAACAGATTTCTAAATACTTCACAGATATAATAGAGAAGTGTCAACATCACAGATGTCAAGCAAGTTTGCAAACACACCTTCCCTGTCCCTGACTTACACCCTCTTCAGTTCCTCTCCTCCCCTACTTCCTGCTCTGAAGCACAGTCTCTGAAGTTTTCCAGTCATGTTTCTCCTGAGTGCTCTTTCCTTCAGCTTCAAGTGCTACTCTTACCTTCTTTTACTAACTTCTTATTTTAAAATGTTGGAAAAATCCAACCCATGAAAGAGAATGCAATCATGATTTTCACATGGATAAAGCTATATCTCCCATCCTTGGCAGTTGCATTCATAAACTGTCTTGTTTAATTTTTTGCCCAATCCACTTTCTTGCTCATACTGTCATATTGTGAGGAAATCCAAGTATTTTTTTATTCAGGAAAAACTCCAATGTATGTCTAAAGGATCCTTTAAAAAATAAACAATAATATCACCAAACCTCAAAATATAAATAGCAATTTCTTATTATCATCAAATATTTGCTTAGTATTTAGTTCCATGCTACCAAACTTCTCTGACTGTAGCATGAATATTTAAATTAGTTACTATCTAAAGTCTACATCCACCAGTGAAATAGTTCTGTATGTAGACACTCTTTGTCAAGCAAGAAGACCTAAATTCAATCCCCAGGACCCACATGGTAGAAAGAGATGACTAATTCATGTAAATAATCTTGTAACCTCCATGTGAATGCTCTGGCCCATGTATGCCCCCACAGACACACACATGTACACAGACAAAATAAAATGTAAAAACAAAAGAAGACACAAACTAATTGAAATCTATAAATTACAGTTAATTAATGTCTTGGTTTATTTTTTGTTTTTTCAGAATATTTGTATTTTTGTTTGAAATTTTATTTTCATTTATTTATTTATTTATTTTTTGGTTTTTCGAGACAGGGTTTCTCTGTGTAGCTTTGGAGCCTATTCTGGCACTCGCTCTGGAGACCAAGCTGGCCTCAAACTCACAGAGATCCGCCTGCCTCTGCCTCCCCAGTGCTGGGATTAAAGGCGTGTGCCACCAATGCTCGGCTGTTAATTCATATTTTTAAACACTTAATCTTTTTTACCCCCAAGAAATTATTTTTTTATTAGTTCAAATTAGAAACAAGCCTGTTTCATATGTCAAACCTGCTCCCTCTCCACCTCTTCCTCCCCCACCCCCCAATCCATCCCCTTCTGCTCCCCAGGGAGGGTACGGCCCTCCATGAGGGGATTCCCAAAGTTAAATTTATTAATCTTGAGCTAAGATATTTTGTGCGGTTAGCAAATATGATTGCAGTCTTTTTTTTTTTTTTTTCCATTGCTTATACTTTCATTGAGAAGTTTGTCTTTTAAGGTAACGTAAGGTGTCATTTAAAGGTACCTCGAGTGTGAGAATTTCTCTTTAGGTGGTGCGCTACTGTAAAGTACCCAAGACTCTTCTAGGCAGAACTTCCTGGTGACAGAGCATGAGGACATGTGCTCTACTAGACCTGAAGAACATATTGATAGACCACATTAACACAGTTGACAAACTTGTGTGACTTTAAATCCAGACCACTTCATTCCTGACTTAAGTTTCTAGCATTTGATAAAAACCATGACTGATGTGGGATGTCCTTCTCTATGCTGAGAATATGTGTTGCTTTTATTGATTGATGAATAAAGCTGACTTGACCAATGGCCGGGCAGAATATAACTAAATGGAAAATCCAAGCAGTTATGGAGAGGAAGAAGCCTGAGTCGGGGAGATGCCATGTAGCTGTTACGTAGTTTCTGTAAGATACCAGAACATTACCGGTAAGTCAAAGCCATGTGCTGATATACAGATTAGAAAAAAAAAAAAAAAAGGTTAATTTAATTGTGAAAGGTAGTCAGTTGATATTCATGAGTCATTGGCCAAACAACTGTAACAAACAGTAAGCCTTTGAGTGTTTTGTTTTGTTTTGTTTTGCTTTTTTGTTTTTTGATTTTTGTTTTTTGTTTTGTTTTGTTTTTTTTGATAAGCGGTTGGGGAGACAGGAGAGCAGGAAAGAAACCAGTCCAGGGTGACTGGGCAGGACAGAAACGCTTCCAGTTACACAGGACCACAGCAACTTGAGTAGCAAAGGATTTATTTCATCTTATGCTTCTAGGTAGCAGTCCATCACTGTAGTAAGTCATGACAGGAACTCAAGCTCGGTAGGAACCTGGAGGGAGGAGCTAAAGCAGAAGCCATGGAGGAACACAGCTTATTGACTTGCTCCTTTTGGCAAACTCAGCCTGCTTTCTTTCTTTCTTTCTTTCTTTCTTTCTTTCTTTCTTTCTTTCTCTCTTTCTTCCACCACCGCCTGGCTCAGCCTGCTGTCTCATAGAACTCAAGACTTCCAGCCTAGAGATGTCACCACTCCCAACAACCCATGGCCTAGGCCCTACCTGTGCTAATCTTTAATTAAGAAATGGTCTTTTGTAGAAATGACTGCATAAAGAAAACTGGAATGATAGCCATGTTAATGTGGAAGGGAGGGAAATATATGAGATCCACTCTTACACAATGAACTACAGGCAACTAATAACTGCTGGGAGAGGAAAATTGGCCTTTCCCAGGGATGCTCCTCCATACTAATTGTCCAGTGCACAACAGGTAGCTCTGACACTATGCACACACAAACAACAAATGGGCTTCTCAGGATATATATATATATGAATATATATGTTATGTATATACAAACATATACAAAACATATATGTATATAGAGACACATAATATATACCTATAATAATATGTATAAATAATATATATTTTTATATAATGCAAATTAGCATATATAAACATACAATCAAGAAAGAGGCTAATAATCTCAGGTTATCATGGGAGGGTTTTATGGAAAGGTAACTTGGAAGGATGGGAGGGAGGAAAGGAAGGTGTGGAGTAATGCAATTCTATTTCAATTAAAACCTAGCAGAATTTAACTTCACCTGAACTTAGGAACTTAACCAGTGTTGTAATAAGCCAAAGGGTGTTTATTCAATTAAAAGATCCTCTGATAGTAGGGAAAAAAGTAAAAAGAAAATGCCTCAAGACTCACTTTCACCGGTCAATGGTGTTGCACGCCTTTATTCCCAGCACTCAGGAGGCAGAGGCAGGCGGATCTCTGTGAGTTTGAGACCAGGCTGGTCTATAAGAGCAAGTTCCAGGACAGGCTGCAAAGCCAGAGAGAAATCCTGTTTAGAAAAACAAAAACAAAAAACAAAAACAAAAACAAAAAATAAAAGGACAAGGACTCACTTTCAGGTAATCTGATGGAGGCTTTTTCTCAATTGAGTTTCTTCTTCCAAGATAAAACTCTAGCTTGGGTCAAGTTGCCCAAGACCAACCAGGACAATTCCTAGCAGCAGTTCATCAAGGGAAGCAAACTCTCAGATGCTATTTCCCTTTGGAGTTAAGATAGCACTTCATGTATGTTATATTTTTGTTTAAAAGGAGGAAAAGAAAAAGAGGAAGAGAGGCGGATGAGACATGTTAACTAGTTTATTATAAGGCTGGGCAGAGTAGGGAGACTAAGAGAAAAGAGAAACAGGGGTAATGGCTGACCGCCATGGCAAGTGGCCATAGAGAGGCAGAGAGAGAGCACATAGGTGAGAGAGAGCAAAGAAGAGAGTAAAGAGAGAGCAACAGGGAAGTTGTAGCTTTTAAAGGGAAGACTGCGCGTGTGCACTGAGGTTCCATGCATGCCCAGAGTCCTCACCCAGAGATATTGCTTGGCGGGTGACTTGGTGATGATGTAGCACATTTTCCTGTGTGTGCCCTGACTGTTCTCAGGGGGTGGGGTCTGTCTCTTAAAGAGGTAGAGCAGATCAGCATTTAAGCTTGAACCTTTCAGTGTACACATCAAAATTCTTCCTATTCATAAAAAATTAATGAGATTCAAGCCGGCTAGAAAGCATGCTATTCTCAGCTTTCTGACATTTAAGGGACTTGGTCTAAATTCATCAAGTGCTTTTACTTCCTTTGATTCGTCCTCTTCTGTCCCAGCTCCCACATGTATACTGACCATCACAAATTTTTGTCTGTCCTGGTTTCTCTGTCTTTAATCCCTACAATCTTGTTTGTTTGTTTGTTTGTTTGTTTGTTTGTTTGTTTGGAGACACGGTTTCTCTGTAGCTTTGGAGTTTGTCCTGAAACTAGCTATTGTAGACCAGGCTGGTCTTGAACTCAGAGATCTGCC
Source organism: Cricetulus griseus (assembly GCF_003668045.3). Taxonomy (NCBI): domain Eukaryota; kingdom Metazoa; phylum Chordata; class Mammalia; order Rodentia; family Cricetidae; genus Cricetulus; species Cricetulus griseus. The sequence continues at coordinate 3,556,893 of NW_023276807.1, forward strand.
TGCCTCTGCATCCCAAGTGTTGGGATAAAAGGCGTGCGCCACCACAGCCCAACTTAACCTCTACAATCTTAAGCACTGGAGAATATTCAAGTCTAGAGTAGAATGTCAGCCTCTCTTTGGAATTCCTTTGTTCTTCGTCCCCCACGCCCCCCCCACCCCCAAACAAGCCACATACTCCACACTGTTTTTCCTTTAAAAGTTGTTCCTTGTGCTGTGTTCTCCCATATTGTTTGCTCTGGATTGGACAGGCTGGAATGTCACTCTGGTTAACACCAAGTCAATTATGAATCTTCCTAAGTCATTTTTTTTCATTTTTTAGATTTATTTATTTATTATGTATGCAGCATCTGTCTGTGTGCCCAAAGGCCAGAAGAGGGTGACAGATCTCATTATAGATGGTTGTGAGCCACCATGTGGTTGCTGGGAATTGAAGTCAGGTCCTCTGGAAGAGCACCCAATGCTCTTAACCTTTGAGCCATCTCTCCAGTCCCCCTAAGCCATTATTTTATTATCTGTCAAATGGGTGTAATGACACCTCTTTCTTTGTTGTATTGTTGTAGCTCTTAATTCAAAGTATTTATTCTCCCTCTTCACATATGTATCTGATAACATTGTTGATTAGCACTTGGGAGGCAGAGGCAGGCAGATCTCTGTGAGTTCGAGGCCTGCCTGGTCTCCAGAGTGAGTGCCAGGATAGCTCCAAAGCTACACAGAGAAACCCTGTCTCGGAAAAAAAACAAAAAAGAAAAAAAGAAAAAAAAAAGACAAATTGTAATAGGATAAAGACAATCTCCCCCAACATCTTCCTTATGAATTGTTTAGGAGCAAAGACCATTTCTTTGCTTCAATTAATCATAACTATTTTCCAACACATGGTCCTAAAACAATTGAATCGTAAGTTTTAATTTTTTTTTGTTAAGTGAATTAGTCAATGGACAACTTAGGAGATCCCACTGTTTGGGAACACATGGATGAATTGGTAGGACATTATATTAAATGAAAGAGGACAGACACAGAAAACTGTGAATTGACAAACACTTCAAATACACAACAGCAGTATTACGATAGTGTTATGTAGGTTGGAGTGAGTTGGGGATGGGGAGCTGTAATCAAAAGGGAACTGAGTTGTAGTTAGGAGGACAATATAGTTAACAGACTGTATTCCATATGGCAAGGTGCAAGATAGTAAATTCTAGGTACCCTTTTCACTAGAAAGAAAGCTAAGCAATACATTACTATCTAATATATGGATTTGGTAGACTAGTAATCATTTCACTATGCATATATATGCCAAAATACCATTTTATGGATCTTAAATATAGAATAAAATCATAGCTACTGTTGTTAATGTCATGGGATATTATCAAGGTTCTAAAATGCAAATTATAATGTATACACAGCATATGTGCATACATGCATGCGTGTATACATGTAAGTACTAGCTGTACTTACATGTATACACGCATATATAATTAGAAAACACATCTCTGATTTCCCACCTCTCTCTTTACTAAGAACCTCTATTCTAGAAGTGTATCCAATATTTAGGATTACTATGAATATTTAATTCCTAAAAAAAACTTTTAAACAGGATGGAATATCCTTGTAGATGACAATTTAAAGTAGGAAAAAAAAGTCCAGGTTCTATCCACAGTTAGCAGAAAATTGGAAATAATACAATCGCTACAATAACTGGAGTAGAAAATGTCTTTTCTTTCTTCTTTTTCTTCTTCTTCTTCTTTTTTTTTTTTTTTCTTAAGCAGTTATGGAACAAACACAGGCCATTACCCCAGCATCTGTGGTACCATGCTGGGTAATGCTGGGAAGCCTGAGAGCCAAAGCACGTAAGGCCAATGATTTGTGGCATCCCTCTTTCTGCCTGTGCTTCTCTTCAGGCTGCATTTGCAGCTCCCGCAGCTCAATCAAAGAGTCAAGGGATTCTGGGAAATGGAGTTCAGCTTTGTCTCTGAACTGAAAAAAGCTGCCTTGCACCAGGCAATGCAGATTCAAAGAATGTCTCTGAGGGAAAGAAAAGAACGTAGGGGGAAAGCCATCATATTTTAGAGGAATGAATTGCATCGTGGAACATGTTTTTGAGGGGAGCTTGAAGGAAGCACCGAATACATCAGGCGTGATTGCTTCTGTAAGCCAGATCGAAAAGATGGGAACCAAGCCTGGACAGCAGCAGCCCTACTGCCTTGGCCCATCTGGTTGTGAGCTGCTATGAGCCAGCCTTTGTTGCTGCTTTGTCTATCCTCGCTGCCCTCAGAGACCTGCAGGGCTCACTGCTGGGACAGCACCTGGCAGTGCCAGCTCCTATGCCCCTGCTGACTTACAGCTCTGTTCTTTATACTAATTTCCTGTTTGTTGGGGCTGGGGTGGTGTGGGGAAAGGGCACTTAGTTCTGTTCAACCCAAACATGCAGTAGTTTGTCAGGAGAGGGTGACCAAACAGAACTATTTCTGTGACTTTTTCTATTATTTCTGGGTTGATATTTATTTATTTATTTATCTATCTATCTATTTATTTATTTATTTATTTGCCATTGCCAGAACAGCATGTACATACAGTGTGTCTCAAGGCTTCTAAACACTCATTGATTTTCCATGTCACACAGGACATGAAAAGGTTAAAATGGTGCTAAAGACTTAAAATAACCTTTTGTTCTATTTTTATTTTAAAAAGCAAGAAGATTGCTTGTAGATTTCTGGCTAAGATCAAGTGTCAATACAAAACAAAGTTAAGTATTTTGAGTTAAAATATCAGCACCATCAATTAATAATTAATAAAGTCATAATGAGGAAAATAAAGTATCATTCAGTTAATTTCTAAAGCACTGGTTTGTTTATTTTTAGTTTTTAAACACACACACACACACACACACACTCTTCCACACTAGATAATAGTTGCATATTCCTTGTGATGGTAAATCAGTACTTGTTCATAACAACTATGTCAAGAATATATGATTTTTGTCCTGATATCTGAGGACTGTGCATATCACACTCGGAGGTCAGTTTTCTGCATTTTTTATGAAATGTATCACAAGTCGTATGTGCAGGTGAACTGTGGTGAATGAACATGATATGAAGAATTTTTGATAGTGACTTTACTGTAAGATTGCAGCAGATAAAATTAGAGATACAAGTTGTAACTAACTAATGAAGTGTGTATCTTCTGAAAAATTGAAACCTGTAAAATAATTAAGTCAAAAATTTATTAATCCTGGGTGAAATTTGTTCTTAATAAAGTGAGGGTACACTTTTTCATAAAATTAACCTATCCTTCAGCTATTTATGGAGGTGACATTCACATAAATTAAAATGCACAAATTGTGGTTCCATACAAGCACACTGGGATTTTATTCATCTGTAGAAAAATAAATGGAACTAGAAATTAGAGACACAGTGCCCAAATACATGAGCCTATGAGTGACATTTATCATTCAGACTACCATAAGAGGGTTACTGGGAGAGGTAGGGGACCAGCAAGGTGAGTAGGAGACCAGGAGAGGGAAGCAGGGTGTGACTAACAAAAAAAGCATGTATGAATTGCCACAGCGAAACCTATGATATGCACAAGTTAAAAAAATAGTCTAACCAGCCCTCAAACAAACTATACAATTGTTCGTTATTTATCAGATTGATAATGTGGTATAAGCACTTTGTATATCAAGCTCTGAAATGTTTTCATCGATCTAAAGAAAGTTGTAAATACATTAGCAAAATAATGTCCATTCCCTTTTACCATAAGCCTCCGATGAACACCAATGTACTATTTGTATCTGTGAATTTTTCTATAATAGATATTTCCCATAAGTAGGATGATATAGATTATCTTTCATGCCTGAGTTATTTTAGTTATCGTATTTTCAAGGGACATTTATATTGTAGCACAGGGTGGTACTCCTACTTTTTTCTTTTTAACTTTTATTAATTCTTTGAAAATTTCATGCAGCTTGTTTTGATCACGTTCACTCCTCTCTCCCAACTCCTCTTAGATCCATCCCCATTTCCCTCTCCACTCAGTTTTGTATCCTTTTGAAAATGTTTTTAACCCCTTCCTGACCAATTTGTGCTGCTCAAGTGTTCTTAGATAACTGGTCTTTCACCAGTACAATTCAACTTACCAGGGTGCTATACTTTTAGAGGAAACTGTCTCTTCCTCTCCAGTGAGCTAATAATTGCCAGTTGCTACACAGCTAGGGGTGCAGTTGTGTGCTCAGCCTCTCATTCCATGTTGGAATTTGGTTTAGCTTGAGTTTGCACAGGACTTATAAATGCTGCCAAACCACTGTGAGTTCATATGTGCAGACACTCTGCTGTGTCCAGCAGACAACTATTCTTAGTAGTTATTCACTACCTCTTGCTCTTACATTCTTTCTGCTGCATTTTCTGCAATGATCTCTGGGCCTTGTGAGAGGGAAGAATGTATGTTTCCTTTACGAGTGAGCATACTGCAGTCTTTTATTTCTTGCACCTTGTGCAATTGTAGATCTTTGTTTTAATAATAATCTGTTGCCAATAGAAGATTCTCAGAGGAGGTTTGAAAAATGCAGTGATCTTTGGGTATAAGGACAAGTCATTAGAGGCCCATTTACTACTATGTCCATCTAGCCGAATACTCTAGACTTAGGGCTTTGATGTGTCTAGCCATAGGTTCTTGGCCCAATCATGATTCCAGGTATGGATTTCGTCTTGTGGAGCTGGACTTAAATACAACCAGAAAGAGGCTGGGTATTCTCATTATGCTTGTGTCACTATTGTGTCAATCTTCTGGACTTTCCAGGCCAGTCATTTATGTAGCGGGCAGGATTCACAGCTGGTTGTGATTGCATTCTTCCTCCAGTAGCATTCATACAGCCGGAGTCAGCACTGTGAACATTACCATGAAGGAATTAAATATCTACATCAATAACAATGAGGTTTGTCAAGTTCTGTGATTCAAATAGGTCGTGTATTCAACGACAGGGCCTTATTGTTACGTTCTGGAGGCCAACAAATAGCATTGGCAATAGCCTGTGATGTTTGGGAGTCTATGGGACCTCAAAGACAAACAAGTCCAGAGAAGATAACTGTAAATGGAGTTCTTAATTGGTCTAGATAATAACCCAGAGTCAGATACAGAGGGAAATGCTGAGAAACCAGAGAGAAGGAGCAAGCCATCGCCTCACCTTACTTCCTTAGCTCTCAGCAGACAAGAGAGTGAGTTCCTATTTCTCCCTGCTTATATCCTGTTTCCACCCAGCTATCTCACTTCCTGTCTGTATGCACAGACCTCCAGACATCTATGGTTGGCTAGTGGCAAATTCCATTGTCTGACTCTCAGACAGGCTTTATATGTACAAGCAAGATATCATCTCTGAGAACTTATTTCTCGGATTAGACTTTCTGTTCGTTAGCCTCTGATGTCTAATAAAGATATTGTTGCTTTGCTATAGAGTTACCACATGTTAACTCTTTATGTCTATCTATCATCATCTTTGGTTACACACACACACACACACACACACACACATATATACATATATATATGTATATATATAATCAATGCTTCCTTTTTTGAAAGGTCTTTGGTAATGTCTCTTCCCATACTCCTTCCTATGGTTGAATAATATTTCACTGTGTATATTACAGTATTTTATGGATATTTTGGTTGTTTCTATCATTTGGCTATTTTTAATAGTGTTAATATGCATGCACATTCATAAAGAAACATTTTTTTGAGGGGCTGGGGAGAAGGCTCAGTGGTGAAGTGCTTGCTAATGTAAACGTGGTGTGGCGGTTTGAATGAAAATGTCTGTCATAGGCTTCAGAAACCTGAAGCCGAAATCATAGAGGAAAACTACTTACTAGTTCACTGTGGCAGGTTCTCAGGGTCATACTTAACTAGTTTTCTTATGCAGTCCAGGACTATCCACCTAGGGATGATGCTGCCCATAGTGGCTTTGCCCTCCCATATCAATGATCAATCAAGAGAATCTCTCACAGACATGATCATAGGCCAATCTGATCTGGGTGATTCCCCAATCAGGGCTCCTTCTTCCCATGTGACTCGAGGTGCCAGGTTGACAATAAAAACTAACTACTCCACCCAGTCTCAGAAAATAGGTGAGAATAAGGCAGACGCCCAACACTGACCTCTGGCCTCTGTACATGCATCCATGAGCACACACTCCTTCACACATACAGGTTTGCACTCACATATATGCAAAACTTGTTCAGTTACCTGTTTTCTGTTCTTTTTTATGTTTACTTTATATGTTGGATAAAATGATAGTTTGATTCTTTATTCTTTTTGAGGAACCAACATGCTGCTTTGAAAAGTGGCTGCAACATTTTGTATTACTGTCCACAATACACCAGAGTGTAGGGGACAGTAAGCCATGCATGCCTGTTAGAGGCTGGCTACATGTGTGCCTGTTAAGGCGTGGTCAAGGTGAGGTCAGGATGATGGGGGATGGGCTCTTAAGAGGCTGCAGAACACATGGAAGCTTCTCTCTGGCCTTGCTGCTCGGCTGCCCTGGGCACGCTCTGGTTTGCTTTTGGCTGGTATTTATCTCAATAATATTGTGACCTTACGGATCGTCTCTTGTGGTCATGTAATACCAGAGTTTCAGTTTTTTATTTCAGTTCTCAATAGCATTTGTTATTTATCTTCTGTTTTCTGTATAACCGCCATAGTGAACATCAAGTGTGCCTTATCGTGATTTTAAATTTTACTCTCCTAATGCTGAATGATTCGGAACATCTTGAGATCTCTTTACTATATGACCTAGCTTGAACTCAGGATTCCCATGTATCAGTTTACTAAGAACTGATTGTAAGTGTGCACCATGTGTCTAACCTTGAACATCTTTCTCCATGCTCATTATCCAGCTACATATTTTCTTTATCAAAGGTCCACTTTACTATTTTGACAATTTTTACATTCTGTTGTCTTTATGTAGTTGAGTTATAAAAGTTTCTTAGGGAATATTTACCAGATACTAAATCCCCACTAACTTTTTCTTTCTTTCATCCTCCCTTTCTTTTTCTTAAGGCCATTTTGTGAAATATCTTTCACTTTCTTTGGTGCACAAAATATTTGATAAAATTTATCTGTTTTTCTTTTCATTTTTCTCCTGTTTTTAACATTTTATGAACAACTTAAGGACAATTTCAAGAGTTGTAAAAATTTTCCTCATTACCTTCTTCTGATAGTTTGTGGTTCTAGCTGTTGGATTTGGGCAACTGATCCATTTAGTTTAGTCCATTTCTACAGGTGATGTGATATACACGATTGACCTCATGCAGTTATCTGACTGACCCAGGAGCATTTGCCAAAGCATCTGCTCTTTCTTCATTGAAAGATCTCCACATCTTTGTTTAAATCTGTTTGTCAGGAGCTGGGCTCTGGGGTAGTTTCTGAACTCTTGGTTCTATTTTATCAGATTACAACAGTAGCAACACTAATTACCATCGCTTTGTAGCAAGTTTTAAATCATGAATTATGGTTCCTCAACCTTAATCTCTTCCTTCAAGACTATTTTGGCTGTTTGGATGCCTTTGTAATTTCCTAGGAATTTATGATTGCTATTTTCTAGGAATTAAGTTTGCAATTTCCTGGGAATTTGTTTCTGGAAGTGGCCACTGGAATTTTAATTGACTCGTAGCTGACTTAGGGGCAGTTCTGGGATCTTAGGAAGATTGCCTTCCAATAGATGTCTTGCCATCATTAGGCACTTTTAAGTTTCTATAAACAATGTTTTGGAGTTTTCGGTATGTAATTGTCCATTCTCTTCATTCATTTATTCCTGATCTCTTTTTTCTTCAGCTACTATAGTAAATGAAACTTCTTTCTTTTCCCCCTGAGACAAGGTTTCTCCATGTAGCCCTGGCTGTCCTGGAATTCTCTATGTAGACCAGGCTGACCTTGAACTCACAGAGATCACAGAGATCTACCTGCTTCTGTCCCCTGAATGCTAGGATCAAAGGTGTATACCACCACCATCTGGCTAAATCCAACTTTTTAAAGTTTGTTTCTTTGCTTTTTTTTTTTTTCAGATTTTTTTCCTTCCAAATGCACAAAGGTGCAATCAGTTCACACATGTGGATCATGAATCCTGCTACTTTGCTGAATTCATTTTTTAATTCTAATAGTTTCCTTTTGTAGGTTGTAAAGGATGTCTAGCCAAAAGCAAATCTACAAGTATGGATAATATTACTTTTTCCTTCACTATTCAGAGTCCTGTTAGTACTTTGGCTTGTGAAATGATGCTGGACAAAGCTCATTATCCCAGGAGAATGGTCTCCAGCATCAGTTCACATATCCCAAAGGAGCAGTCTCCAGCATCATTTGACATATTCCAGTGGAGCATCCCCCAGCCTCTCCTGTTGTGTGATATTAGCTGTAGAATTGTTTGTTTGTTTTTTGAAACAGGGCTTCTCTGTGACTTTGGAGGCTGTCCTGGAACTAGTTCTTGTAGACCAAGCTGGTCTTGAACTTGAAGAGATCTGCCTGCCTCTACCTCCTGAGTGCGGGGATTAAAGGTGTGTGCCACCACTGCCCAACTAGAGGTAGGATTTTTATGAATGTCTTTTTCCAGACAGAGAAAGTCCCTTTCTGTTTCTAATTCATTAAGTGAATTTATCAGAAAGGGGTTTTGATTTTAACAACTTTTTTTTCTTTCAGTTGACATTATCATGCATTTCTCATTTATTCTGTAATGTGTCACACAACTGGCTGATTCTTCCTGTGTAACAACACTTTTTCACTCATTCCTACTTAGTCATGTTTGTTAGCAGTTAATTGATTTTGTATCTATATAAAGGCTATTAGTCTATGTTTGGGTTTTTCTTCAGCATGCCGGCCTCTGGTACTAGGGTAGTGCTAGACTCAGAATAACTTGGGAATAGTCTTGCCTCTTCTACTTTCCAGAAGACATTTTCTGCTTCAGTTTCTGTTGTTCTACTCCAAAGTTGAGTGATTTTTATCTTGTCTTAACTAAACTTCCCTCTACTCATCATGTAAAAATGGCAAACCAGATGCTGTATTTCTGGATGCTGAATGCTCATATGTTCTTTTTCTTGTGTTAATTTTTATGCAGAATTCCCATATGCTAGTCTTTTGTGCTCTATTCCTTTCAGTCCTCTAACATGGTGGTTTTAAAGTCTGTCTATAGATAATTCATGACTCTAAAACTATACAGATTATACTGAAGAAAGTTCAACTTATGCTAACTTCTTAGAGGAGTATTGGGATTGTATTTATTCATTTACTAGGCAATTTTATTAATTACCATTTTAGGTCACATTAGGCATTCTAGGGCTGAAATAGCAGTGTTTTGGGAGTCTCAGTTGTATGTTGAGTTGCTCGATGTGGCTGGTAAGATCTCTGGTTTCATTCACCAACAACGGGATAATTATCTAATGAGAACTTGAGTCTCCTTGCTACTGAATTGGCTTTAATACCTTGAAAGTGACAGTTAATAGCACATTTTCCAAGTGATGTGCCTGGCCAGTGTTCTTTCTGGCGCTTGATAGCTAGGAAGCATGTACCTGGCTTACATAGCTTCAGAAAGAGTGTGGAAGACATTTTGAAAAGCTTACAATTGACTCCTATTTTGGCAATGTGGAATTCTGCAGGCTGATATGAGAAATTCTTCTAAGACGGGAGAAGGCTTAGAACATTCTACCCTGTGTCAACAGGTTTCAGGGACTACTTTTGGATTTCCAGCTGTTTCAAAGATTCAAATTCATAAAAAAGAAGCAAAATATAATTTAGTTTTCTCTGAGAAACTGCAAGTTGCTCTAACTGTTAGACCCCCGAAAACTCAAGTATCCGGAGTCCCAGGCCACGTTCTCGGTCACCCCAATCACCAGGCAGATTCGAGAGCTTGCTACAAACTGCACGAGGCTTTATTGTAATTTAATGAGCTAACCCCATGTTAGCTCGGGTCTTTCACCCACCCGCCATGGTGGACAGCTAGAAAGACGGCTCCTAGGGTCTCCCAAAAGATCTTATAGGGCAGCGTAAGGGGAGTGTCTAGGGGTACGCACAGGCTCATGATTGGTGTGCCTCCAGGCTTGGAGGGCTTGCCCTGTGTTGATTGGTCAACTGGTTGTTATGGCCCATAGGCCCTCCCAGGGTGGTTGCTATGCTCTCTACGTCATTGTTGTGCGCTTGTCCGTAAAGCACACCCAGAGGTAAAGCATAGCGCCACCAGCTAACTTCTGATTGGCTCCTTGTCACGAGACAGGCATCTGACCTCTAAGTGACCAAGGCAGATTTATGGCAAGCACGTGTTTGGCTGTTATGGCTGCCGAAAGGGAAGCTGGTTCCTTCATAACCAAAACTTATTTCTTGAAAATTTGATGGTGATATTGAGGTTTTTCATTCTTTCTTAACATTGATCTTTTCCTCTTTTCCCAGAGCCACTGGGCCTTGGATTCCGTGACAGTGTGTCTCCCATTTCTCCCACCTCTTTGGGAACCCATTCTCAGTCTTCAGATACTGACATTCCTTCCATCCACTCCCCCTCTACATTCACCCTGTAGCTAATGTCAGTGATTCTCGAAAGCCTTAGTTTTAATTCAGTAACTCCAAAATAGATGGCTTTTTCTGAGATTTCCCCTTTCACACTCAGACTGCGTAGTGTCTGCTAAATTTTGGCTACTTAGTCATGCCATCAGTCTGAGAACCAAAGATCCTTCAGCTTCTTGTCCAGTTTCATTCCTTTCTTCCTAAATCTGCTTCCTCACCCTGATTTCTGTCTGGGTAAAAGTCTCTCCTTCACTGGGTTGCAAAATCAGCACCGAGGGTGTTGTTTCAATTCATTTGCATTTGAATTTACACCACAACTCCAGTGACCTCCAACTCACCACCAGGTAGGATCAGCTGATTTATGTCTCCACCACTAATGTTTACAGCAAAAAAGGAAATAATGTAAAACAAATCTCATTGAAAGGACCAGCTCCCCATTTTGGCAGCCATGACAGTCTAACACCTGTTTGCCTGTCCTTGCCTTGGTCACTAGGAGATCAGATGCCTGCCTCATGGCAAGGAACCAATCAGAAGTTAGCTGGTGGTGCTATGCTTTACGGCTCTGGGTGTGCTTCACAGACAAGTGCACAGCAATGACGTGCAGAGCATAGCAACCACCCTGGGAGGGCCTATGGGCTATACCAATCAGTTGACCAATCAACACAGGGCAAGTCCTCCAAGCCTGGAGGCAACCAATCCTGAGTCTATGCATATCCTAGACACTCCCCTAAAGCTGCCCTATAATATCTTTGTCCCGTTCTTTCTCCAGGCCTTTTCCCAACCACCTGCCATGGTGGATGGATGAAAGGCCCAAGCTAACATGGGGCTAGCTCCTTAAACAACTGCAATAAAAGCCTCTTGCTGTTTGCATCAAGTTTTTGCCTCTGCCTGGTGATTGGGGTTGTCGAGGTCCTGGGCCGAGATCCTGCGGGCCTGAGCCTCCCGGTGTCTTTCATCATCATGCCACATCTGCAGTTGTTGACATTCCATTACTGTTAAGTATGTTGACAAGTTTTGCCCATAATTGAGGGCATTCCTAGGAAATTAGTCTTTCAATCTTAAAATCAGAATGGTCCTGGAAAAAAAAATCCCCATTTGCTCAGGTTGAAGTCCTTGGATGCCTTGGCACTTTTCCTTTGCTCTCTGGGTTCCAGTTGCAATGGTCATTCTCAATCGCAGGAGCTGTCTCTTAATGCTAATTTCCCAAAGGTATCAAAATGCCTTTTGTTGTTGGATAATTCAATCCTTGCTTAGGGTTTGCATAACTCCTACAACAAAGCAAAGCTGAGCAGGGTCAGGCAGCCTACTGCCTTATTCCTCACAGCTTTGGAAAAGTCTTACCTTGTTTCATTCCCTGTGTCTATTACTCCTTTGGGGACCTCAACTTTTCCCCCAGAAGGTTTTGGTTTTTAATTTTACAAAGTATCCCCATGACATATAGTAATTGGTAAAAGTTATGGGTTAGATTGGGATGATTTACTGCATGAGCACATTGAGCAATGATTGAATCAGGGTAATTAGCATATCCCTGCACAGTTATTGATACTTCTAGTCAGAGCATTAAAGATTCTCTCTTTTGACTATTTTGTAGTGTGCTCAACATACTGAACAATAGAGCAGTAATACATGTTCCCAACTGTGGCTCTGCTCCTGTTGACCAATCTTTCTTCAACCCTTTTCTTACCCTTGGTACCCTTAATCATCCTATGTGGATGACTTCTTAATATTCTACCTATGAATAGGCCATATGTTTTTGTTTTCATTGTCTGAGTTATTTTGCTTAATATAGCACGCTTCAGATAAAATTTCACAAATAATCTATATAGGAAAGATAGAATATTTGTGTTACTGATTTCACCAACATTAAGAAAATCCTTCAAGGGAAATGCCTCATGACTTTGGGTAGCAAGATGGCAATAGCAGCCTTTTCTTTCATATGCATGCATTGCTTTATCACACTGCTCAGCTAAGCCTTTCTGTGTTCCTGAGCAATGGGGAAAACTCAGAGAGGTGGTTCTGGGGGACCTGGGATCTGCTGGGAGGGTTGGCTGTGGGTCCCAGGCTGCAGCCGAGCCAGTGGGCCACAGAAAAGAAGAGCTGCTCTAGACAAAAAGAAGTGAAAAAACATGGACAGAGCACATTGAACAATATCTTTCAAGAATGCCCTGCATTTAGAGAAATGCCCTGTAAATGATGAACAGGCCCATCTAGCATCCAGATCCTACTGCTCCAGTTATTCCCATTGCTCACTTCTTCCCCAAATATACTGAATGCTGGAGCAATCCTGGATAGTGAGGATGCTGTAGCTGGAAGAGGATGAGAGCCCAATTATTCACTTTTCTTCCTTCAGTGAGGACACCCAGGTGGAGAAAGATCTATGGTGTCTTTGGAAGTCAGTTTGGTCTTTGCAGGTGCTGAAACTATAGCCCTTTCTTTCCTGAAACTCACCTTTGAATGCCAGTGAGGCATTCTCCAAATCATATGGACTCTGGAAAACTATATAGTCACTGGTGAAAAAAAAAAAAACAAAACAGAAAACAAAAATCAGGGTTAAATAAGATATCAATCAGGGAGTTAGTTTAATGAACTGCATAAAAACAATGACTCCATTCTTTGACAATGGCTTTGGTACTCTAAAGTGCTTTAAAATCATTTACTGTTTTCCCCCACCAAAGATTTTATATTCTCCTTTGAATGAGCAGTATTTAATCAGTAGAGTTGAGGGTGGTAATTTCTCTCTTGAGAATTAGCTTGATATTGTATTTCACAGTTCTAAAGTGCAGTCTGTTCCCATGCTCTTTGTATTCTGAGTGAGTCTTTTAGGTAACTGGATATTGACATACATGATCATAATCTAGCCTATTCAATTCAAGTTTGAAAAATAATGGTGTCTTTTTAAAAGCAGGAGGGAACATATTGATCCCATGACACAGCATACCTCAGACCTTCGATTTCTACACAGCTGCTCTTTGAAATCATGTCCCATTGGGGAAGCTACATAGATGCATGTGTGCAAACCTACAACATAACACATCAAGTTCATTTAGCATGGGATGTTGTCTATATTTTATATAGCATTATCTTTATTTCTCTTCCAAGACTTCAGGAGCCTTTAATTCTTATGGTTGTTTGACAACATCCATCTAGGCACAGAACAAATTGGAAAGCAAAGGTACTTTCTGATTGAGGATGTATTGTGTGTGTGTGTGTGTGTGTGTGTGTGTGTGTGTGTGTGTGTTTTAGAATTTTCAAAGTTTATCATCATCATAATCTTGAGGTAGAGATAGAATGGGATTTCTTTTTTTAACATGAAGGTGGGTACTCAGAGAGACTGGGCCATCTGTTTCAAGGTCTAGGACCCACATGTTGGAATTTTGATCTTTCTACATTCTCATCCTGAAACTGACAAAAAAGCATGAGTCTTAGTTTGAGTTAGTAGGGCGGAGAATTTACAGGTAAAATTGGCTTTGAAGGAAACATGATAAACAGTGGGGTGTCTTCTTCAAGTTTCCTTTCTTTGACACAGAGTCTCCTTATTCAGGGACTTTACAAAGGAATCAGTCTCCTGACTATTCTTGTCACACACCCTGACATGCGTCCTGACTATTCTATTCTGTGGCACTGAAAAAACAACAGCTCATCTTACAGCATGGGCAATTGATCCCAGACTCTAAGGTCTGATGTGAGGAAACTAAGAGCAATTTTTCCAAACAAGCGTCTCACATCCCCCCACCCCTCGGGTTAAATATCTTATGAACTCATACTGTTTTTATTAGTAGCTTAAGACCTCAGACTCTAGAGGATGCCTGATGGCTTCCTGAAATACAAAACTGAGGGCATGCAACTTGCTTCAAGTCTCAGTCTGTTTCTAGTCCTACAATCTCTGTGCTAGAATACACTCTAACTACTGAGTCTGGACATAGGCCGTGCCACTTACTAGCTATGCAAATGAAGTTAAGTTGTGTACTTATGCTACTTGTGTTAGATTTCTGTTTGTCTTTGTGGGAATATACCTGCCACCCATGAACTTACTCAAAGACATTTCACTTTGACTCACTGGTTCTGAGGTTTCAGTCCACACTCACTTAGTCCTCTCACTCTGGGTCTGTGATCTTGATGAGGAGCATTTGGTGAAGGGAAGCTGCCTACCTCACCCTAAGAGGAGGCTAAAAGGAGGGGTTTGCATCCCTATATACCTTTCAAGGGCATTTGCTCAGCTACCCAGTTCTTTCACAAGTTCATAAATTCTCTACCATCTATAACATGAACTAGGGATCAAAACTTCAACATGTGACCGTCTTGGGACTTTTGAGATGCAATCCATAATACTCTGATTTGATTTTAAATACTAAGAGTGCCAAATAAGGTTGTTGAGAGAATTAAATAAGATGTGTGAAAAATGCTATGTGGACATTGAAAACTTGTAAGTGGTCTAGTGCAGCCAGTGTTGTAATCGATAACCTTAATATCCCAGCACTTTGTGAGGTATTAAGTATAGAGACAGCAGGAAATACAAAGTACTCAATCCTTAGCAGATATGGATAGAAGTTATGATTTCTAAATGGGTAGAAATATGGATTTCTATATGTATAGAGTGCCATGAGCTCGGCTGAGCTTCACCATGATAGATCATATTGAACAAAACCCACACACTGTGAGTTGTCCTGCTGTTGAACTATTTGGATGTCCTTGTAAGGGTATAACCCTGAAATGTGCAAAAGGGAAAGGTGACTATGTGGTTTAAAGTGTGTCAGCTCGGGCCCCTTTTCTCAGTATATCCTTTGAATCTAAAGAAAGTCAAACACATAGGAGGACATAGGATGATTAAAACTGCACTTGCCCATTCTTCTTTTTTCTTGAGTTATTAAAACCCTAGATGTTATAGGAATCCCGTGCTGTGTTGTGCACTTAAAGGTGGAAACTGGAAGGTTCCACCATTAGAGCAAATTCTTTCAAATGACTTCCTTGGCAAAGTGACTCAGTTAGGGTTATCACAAGTGTCTGTTTTGTGTAACGCTCCAAGCAAGAATGAATAAAAATAGTGGAAGAGGAAGCTAATGGATAAGCCCCAGCACTAGGGTTTTTCCATGGAAATTGATTTATTGTTCACAAGTCTATAAATTCAATTTACCTCCATGGCTTCCTGTATTGATACAAATGCCATGGATCCAGGGAAGGCTTATGCAGAGATGCCTGGCAAGCATGTCCCATTTTTCTTTCTCAATTAGACAAGCAAAATTGCATTAAAGCCTGCTCTGCTTTGAAAGCTCATAAATATATCTAATGTCCACTGTCTGGAGAAATGTAAAGCTGTGCAGGCAGCTGCCCTGCTGCCCCGAGTTTGTACTGTTCTCACATATTCCAGTAAGCCATTTTTTACAAGAAGTCATTGTTAGCTGAGACTAGAAGAGATTTCCCTGGGTTTACTTTATGTAGTCCAGGAAACGATTGGCTTTCTTAAATTTACTCATGCTTTAGTAGTTTGGAGGCTGAATAAAGACAACTTGTGGTAGCTAGATTTCCAAGTTGATTGAAAGCATTCATTCATTCATAACACACTCATTCATTCATTCATTCATTCATTCATTCACAAATTCTTTGTCAAATACTTTCCATGAATGGGCAACTCTCTTTAATGAGATGAAGAAGGAAATTAAAAGAGACAATTATAGATACCCATAGCTTACAAAATGCGGCAAATAGCAGACTGTTGGTTACCTAACCCAGGTGATACTTTTTAAATAAAATTTTATGTATTTATTTATTTTTAAATATTTTATTTTATGTGCATTGGTGCAAGAATACCAGATCCCCTGAAACTGGAGTTACAGACAGGTGTGAGCTGCCATGTGGATGCTGGGAATAGAACCCAGGTCCTCTGGAAGAGCAGCCACTGCTCTTAACCACTGAGCCATCTCTCCACTCCCTCCCAGGGTGATACATTTAAACACAGCCCCTACACTTAAGACAGAGGGAAACTAGTAGAAGTGGGGCTGGAAAGACTATAAGAGCCAGAGCATCTTTGATTACAGATGTTTGCTGTAAGACAGTGTCTTCTATATATGACAGGGAAATTGTACCCATGAAATCCCCAAACCACAGTTGACTAAACAAGGCCTGCATAATGATATTAGCTGACATGCCCACACAGGTGGGGGGAATCTCACAGGGAAGGTCCCACCCTGATGAAGATTTGTAGGTAGTTAATGATGAGAGGGGGGAGGGAGAGAGGGGAGAGAATTAGTCTTCTCCAGGGATGAGTTCCCTAACAGGTTCTTTAATCTCAAGCAGCCAACCTTAACCACATATGCATATGAGCAGCATTAAATAGACTCAGCAGCTCATACATGCCTTTGTAGGTAGCAATAATGAGTAAGGAATAAGAGTCTGGAATTTTAGAGGGAATGGGTGGCTTGGAAGGACCTGGGGAGAGGGAAGTGATGGGTGGAAATGATGTGAATGCAGCATAAATATAGAAAAATTCTCAAAAAACTAAATTGAAAAAAAATCAAAACCAAAACATCAGTTTTACTTTACATCATTTTACAAACCAGAATACTGAAGGTCAAAAAAGTGCAAACTATCCTTAGTTAGTTAGTGGTAAAGCAAGGATGGTAACCAGACCAATAATTCTTAGGGGGAAACTTCCCTACCCACAGCCTTCATGTAATGAAGATAATCTGGAATCTATAGGAGTTGCAGTAAGGGAGACTAGGAAAATGACTGGAAATTAGGCATATTCCTTATTTTGGTACAGTTTCTCCATGGAATATACTGGTCCCCAGGTCCACCCCGTATTTTTATTAACCACACAACACAGGAACACTTACAGTTTTCACACTGACAATTCCACATCCAAGGAAGGCATTCAGGCAGATGGTCAGATTACAAGATTCAGTGTGATGGCTTCAACCTGTGTTCTGAGAGCATCTGTGATTGTTCTTGGTTTGTTAGTGTGAGAAAGCAAAAGACTTGTTGCTTTCATAGCAAGGACAGAGAGAAGCCTACAGGCTAGCTCTCAGCTTCCAATGCTTGGTTCAAACTGAGCTTCAGGAATCAGTTGAAATGGAAATAAGAATTTATTATGGCATCATCGCTAAGCCATGAACTATTCTACAGTCAAAATAAATTGCCAAAATAAGTTCTGTGTTCCCAACACAAAGATTATCAATGTTTCAGGTGATGACAATCACAATGGTTTGATATTTATTTTCTGCACTTGTTTTAAAATCACAGACTCTGCAGTATACTCCAGAAACATGTATGTTTATTGTAAATAAACTAAAAATAAGAACATGAATAGAATTTTGAAATGCCTAATGAAAATTAAAAAGAAAAATCTTTAGCCTGAATTGATCACTACATGTGTATGGAAACATTAGATCCTATATCACCAATATAATAATTACAATTAGTATATGCCACCTAATAATCAAACACATGAAATATTTTTGATCAGTTCCAAGAAAGCAAAGCAGATGCAAAAGGCGAACATGTTATAAACTATGCCCAACAACATATCAGTACTATGTATTTGAAGAAGTCTGAATACAGTATAAAGCCATTATTGGTAGAAATTTCCTAAAACTTTAAAGACATGGTGTTATCTGTTGCAGATTCCCAGTAAATAAAATACAGACTGCAAATTATTTCTATTAATATTATGGAATCATTTCCTAAAGTTAAATTGAAAATGCATGTTTTGCAGAAAGAACACACAGGACATCCCAAGGATCATGCTCCCTTCTCATCCACAATCCACAGTGGTCCATAAAGACTGTTTGAGTTTGATTCAGACAGATACATCCCTGAGTCCCTGAGGTCCTTCCCTACATTGGTAATGGGGCTGCATGCAGCATCTTCTGGAAGCCCCAGGGAAATCAAGACAAACAGGAGAGCATCATTTGCTTAATTAGTGAGTGATTTTACCTATCAATGGGCTCTGCCAATCCCTGTGGTCTCATAAACCAACTGAACTAGTCCCTTAATCTGATTGTCCTGAGGAAAAATATGAGCTCACATAAGACACTCAACCAAAGTAACGACAACAATAACAACAGAAATAAAAAATTCAAAAAGATTTTTATGCCAGGAATCCTGATTTATATATTTAAACAAAGCTCAGTGGGACAAACTGATCTCACTTCTTTTGGGACTTTTAAGCCATGGAAGGATGGATGGTCCTTCCTAACTACAGAATTAAAGTGGTATAGTTTCCAGTTAACCTCATTTGGAGGAGGAGACTTGGCTACATCTCTGGAAAAACTGCTTGCACAGCTCTGGAATGACTTTCCTGTTATAATCATGTTCTCTAAATTTGGAAACCAATTTAGTTGGCTCAGCAAATGTGATAGGTTGTGTCTGAGGTCACTTTTGCCTTTAGTCTATGAGGGATGCAGCAGCTGAAACCACCTTGGTAAACCTGAACCCCACAAACACCTCTAGACTGGCTTTATGAATCATATCAGAGCCATGGAGGAAAGCTGCCGTTATAGTGTTTCTATGCTGTCCACCCCTCCCTCTTCTCCCTCCACTCACCCCTCCTTCTCTCCTGACTCACCCTCCATTCTGTTGTCCTTACCCAACCCTTTCACTGACCTCAGTTAGACTAAGTGTCTGAGTTGTTATTCATAGAATTTTACTCTTGAAGTCACCTTCTTCTCTTAAACCCACATACTTCCTGCAGACACATCAATAGTGGGAAGGTCCCATGTTCTAGCCTCATGCTGGCCAGGCATTTTACAGCTGTATACAAGACCAAGGGGCACCTTGATTTTCCAGATACTTTGCCCTGGATGGAGGGTGCTGACAATAGACCACTAATGGCATGTCTTTTAAACCTACTCTCCCAAAGGGACTCTGAGAGGTGTGGTGGCCATTTAGGCTACAGTCCATTGCTTTTTCTATCCTGAAATTCTTATTAGTACCCTGGGCTTCACAGAGAAGTCCTTTCTGATTTGTCAAACTTGATTCCTAATGTACTTCACCTCTACTGGGAACATCTAAATTGTGACTTTTAACTATTGACTCCAATTGTCATTTTCTTGAGGATGTTCTTTTATCAAGTTGAAGGCATTTTCTTCCATTTCTACCAGGCTAAGAACTTGAGAAATTTTTATCACAAAAGGATATTTAATGTCAGATTTTTATGCTTCTATGTGCTCTAAGACATATCAACCCCTTCCACCCTTTTTGCTTACTTGGTACTTGGCAACAGAAGATTATTACAATCACATTTTGTGGGTTTATTTTGGCAATATTACGTGGAGGATTTTAAAAATCTATTTACTATTGGGGATGGATTGGTGATTTTTGTCTTTATTTTCTATTGTTCTTGTTTGGTGCTGGTTTCATGCATTTGCCTAGCTGGTACTCAGGACGATCCTCTATCATGTGAACTAGTTTTTATGAGATTTACAAGGCATGGAGTTCTATGGCCTTGGGTTATGTGGCAGGCTCCAATAATGGTGATTCATATTCCTCTCTGTATTGGCTTATTTATAAGATGTGTCCAAACAAGAGGCAGAAGCCACCTCTACTAATAACTCGTGTACATCACAGCAGTGTGAACTTGTGCTATTAATAAAGAGGGAGCATTTAATGAGCCTGATTCATTTAGCAGCCTCTCAGGGTGACAGATCATCTGCAGAATACATTAATTGCGTGTATCAAATAGTCCAGGAAACGGGGATGTTATTAAAGACCTTGTGTCAAAATGATTTCTACTGCCAAGTCATAAAGCTTAGGCATTGGCAAGAGATGCTGTGTATATAGATAAAGTCTACCTGTAGTACTTGCCTGGAGCATTTTCTTTGCTGTATTATTTCACAGCAGGTCTGCCCAGGTACCTCTTCCAATAGGAAAAGGCATTGATACTCCAAGTACTGCCTCTCTTAAACACCGCTAGTCAAAGACAGAGGATGTGGAGAGGAAGATATCATCAGAGTGTCAATGTTAAGCTAAATGGTCCCTTGCAGCCTATTGAGTGGGATATTCCATATGTTGTAAAATGACTCATGAGTTATTTTCATGGTGTCAACTTGCTTATGAAAGATTCTCAATGGCCAATCTTTCTTTTGCCTTTACTTGTTACCCTAGTGTTCAGATTAACTCATTTAATCACTTGCCTGAGGGCTCTACAGTTCCATCCTGCAGAAAATGGAAAAATTATAGGTAGGAGAGGTGATGGGTAAAAATCACATTTTAAAAGTGTTCTTTGCACAGTTAAACTTTTTCACATTTCCTCTCACTGCATTTGGAAAGAAAACTTTCAGAATGGATATTCCAATAGACACTGTAACAGATTAGGAAAACATAACCCCCAAGTTAAACTGCTTAATTAAGATTGAAGTTCAAGTTTACACAATTCCTAGTACAATCTTTTTTTTAACATTGTTCTTAACATAATGAATATGAGTTAGGCAAACATTTTCATATCTTAAAGACCACAAGGCCTCTCTCGTCTGAGGAGCTTTTATACTCCTTCTTGCCACCCCTAACTTCCAGCTTTTAACATTCTGGGATTACTTCCAGGTTGAACAGATTTCTTGAGAGAAGACACCATCAGATGTCGGTACAATGCTGAGCACCATACTTATAGAGGGTTGTATGCCACAATAACATTTTTCAGGTGGACAGCCATTTTCAATAGCCACAATGAAGTAATTAGGGATGGAGACATTGATAAGGAAGTGATATTGGGGACTAGAAAAGGAAGTGAGTTTGGGTACTAGACACTTTGAAATGTTGGCATATGGACAGGCTGCGAAGGAAAGTTAACTGACTTTAGATACATCAGGGCTTTGGTCAGGTGTACTGAGCTGGCATTGCTGCAGTGCACTGGAGACATTTTGGGCCTGGGTCCAGTTTGAGCTTGAGTCCTTCAAGTTCCATGTCTGAGGTATGTGGTACCTTTGTTAACAGTGTCTTACCTTTCAATTCTTGGAGTTAACCAAGGGCAATGGCCATAGATGTATGGTTTGGGGGGAGTCTCCTGGGACTTCCCTGATCAACAACTGTAAGAGAAATTCCCTGTGCCTGGCATGAGGATATTGGACTCTATATTTCTAGGGAGGACACTGTCACCTGTGGAACAACTGCATTTAAACCATACACAGACACACACACATACACATGTGCATAAATATTTTTAAATTATAAAATAATACGTTTCTTTTGCCTTTCCTAACCATCCTTAGTGTGAGTTTGGAATTCCTCCCTCTACCTCTGTATTATTCATTCTATACTTTCTCCAATTAAAGCACCCTCCCTCCATTTTCCCATTTCTTCTTTCAGAGCATGCATGCTCTTGTTCTATTAACCACTCCCTCTCCCAGAACTTCTTTACTCCTTTTACTCTCATGGTCCCTTTTTTAGTTTTTTTGGTTTCTGTGGTTACTCCATGTTATTTTTTCACATCTGGAGATTTAGAGCTAGGAGTCACAAATGAGACAGAACATGTGCCATTTGTCTTCCTGGCTCCAGATGATCTCAGTCAGAGTTTTGCAGTTGTACCTTTGTGTGGTTTGGGTATTAGAGTAATAATGGCTTCTTAGATGGACTGGGCATGTTCCTTCTGTTTCTATTGTTCTGGATAATTTGAGAAGTATTGATTTTAGTTCTCTGGAAGTCTGGTAGAATTCTGTAGTGAATCCATTTGGATCCAGGCTTCATTTAGTCACAGGGATTTTTATTGTGGTTTCAATCGTCTTATTTCTTATGGGTCTGCTTAAGCTGCTGACACCTTGGTTTAAGTTTGAAGGTCCAGGTGAGTCTAGAAATCCACCAATTTCTTTTTCATTTTCTTGGCAGTGTGTAGCTTTTTAAAGTATTACCTTAGAATGTTCTGAATTTCATCTGCATCTGTTATATGCTTTTATGTTCATCTTTGACTTTCTTAATTTTGGTCTCTTCTTTTTATATTCTCCTTCCTTCCTTTCTTTCTTTATTTCTTCCTTCCTTCCCTTCCTTCCTTCCTTCCTTCCTTCCTTCCTTCCTTCTAACATCCTTTTTTCTTTTTTGTAAACTAAACATCTCTCAATCTTGTATATCTTTTCAAAGAACCAGTTCTCAGGCTCCTTCATTCTTTGTATTTTTTTTTCTTTGTTTTGATTTCATTATTTTCTGCTCTGTGTCTTATTATTTATTCCTGTCTAGTAGATTTAGGTTTGGTTTGGTACTGTTTTTTCCTGACTTCTGAGTTGCAGAGTTAAGCCATTTATTTGTACTTTGTGATTTTTAAAAAAAATAATTTATTTTTATTTTATGTGCATTGGTGTTTTACTTACAGGTATATCTGTGTGAGGGTGTCAGGTCCCTGGAGTTACTGACAGTTGTGAGCTGTCATGTAGGTGCTGGGAATTGAACCCAGGTCTTCTGGAAGAACAGTCAGTACTCTTAAGTGCTGATCCATATCTCCAGCAACTTTTTGTGATTTTTAAAATGTAGGCACTTAGTGTTAAAAATTTTTCTCTCTCAGGATTGCTTTTAATGTTTCCTGGAGGGTGTGTGTGTGTATGTGTTGTTTTCACTTTTATTTAATTTCAGGATTTCTAAAATGACTGTATAGCCATCTGCTAGTGACAATGCTACTGCTGAATTATCTATGCTACTTGTAACACCTCACCAATAGGACTGTTAACAACACCAAGAAAAATATTGCATTGTTCCTCCAAATTGGACATTGATGCAATTGATCTTTTTGTCTACTGTGGATTCCCTTTCTAGGGTGAATTGATTTTATGTATATATATATATATATATATATATATATATATATATATATATATAGTGTGTGTGTGTGTGTGTGTGTGTGTGTGTGTGTGTGTGTATAGAGGTGTCTTTCTAGGGAAAGTGTGTCACTCAACAGAGGTCACTGGTATAATGACTGGGCTTTGTACATTCAATGCTCTAGCCATTTCTCCTCCTCCTCCTCCTCCTCCTCCTCCTCCTCCTCCTCCTCCTCCTCTTCCCCCCCTTCTCCTAGTTTTGACCCCTTCACCATTCAGTAGTGCATTGTTTAATATCTGTGAGTTTCTGTAACCATTAGAGAGTCTTTTGTTGATTTTGTAGGTCATTATGGCCAGAAAGGATGCAAAGAATTATTTCACTTTTCTATCTTTGTTGAGATTTGCTTTAGAGGTCTGTTGAGGTCTGTTGTAGAGAAACATGCGTGAGATGCTGAATAGAATGTGTACTTTTTGGTCTTTGGGGGGAATATTCTGTATATACATGGTTCTGGGGAACTCATCAAGCTGGGCTTGTGCACAGGCTATGCGACCTTCCTGGAGTTTCTTGTCAGCTCCCTGAGATTGGCACACTTAGTTAGGGGTGTTGTGGTGCTGGTCAGGGAACCACTATGTTAGGGAAGAAGCTTTACACTTGTTGGCCCATGAAAACAAGATTGGAGCACAAGTGGTTTAAAAGCTGGCATGGACCTTAATTAAATGACCTCTCTAAAGAAATTGCATATGAAGCTTTGTTGTTTCACATAAAATAGATGGTTTGCCCTTTAATAAAAGGGATGATTAATTAATGCACTATGAGATTCAGTTCTATTAAGAAAAGCCTGCCTCATTCCTTGTGTTCTTGGCAATTTCTTTTAGAGGTAGTCACAATTAATTTATGACCAATATGAACTGAAGCTATGTTTGTAATTTAGGATAGGCAGCAGTCCATGCAACCAGAAGTAATTGTCTCCATTTATTCCATGGAGCAGCATTAGCTGATGTGCTGGTTAGTTCTGTAGTACCTTGACACAATCTAAGGTCATCATGGAAGAAGGAACCTAAATTGAGAAAATGCCCCCACAAGATTGCCCTGTGGTTCATTTTCTTCATTGATGATTGAGATGGGAGAGCCCAGTTCACCGAGCATGATGCTACCTCTGGGCTGGTGGTCCTGAGTTCTATAATAAAGCAACAGGAGCAACCTATGCAGTGCAAGCCAGTGAACAGTATTCTGCCATGGTGTGTGCATCACTTCCTGCCTCTAGGTTTCTTCCCTGCTTGAGCTCCTGCCATAACTTCCTTTATTTGGACTATGATGTTCAAGTAAGCAAAATAAACCCTTTCCTCCCCAACTTTCTACAGCCATGGTGTTTAATCACAGCAAAAGAAACCCTGAGACAGCTGTGCCCACTGGCTACAAATGAGTATAGCCTCTGACTCACTAGGCAACTGTCTTCCATCTGGGTGCACAGAGTTATTGGTAGCACTAAAAGATCACATAGGAGTTAAGTGATCTCTATGTTGATGTAATATCAAAATTATGCAAACTTTAAGGAATGCAACTTCAGCCTTCACCAAGCTTGTATTATACACACCCAGCCTGGGGAACCCCTGCTCTTAAGTAGAAGAGTCAAGATTTGTTCATTCCAGTTATATTATCAAATTGTTTAGTGACTGCAGACATTCTCAGGTTCAATTATCAATCCCAAATAGTGGCGTGGAAGACTCATGGGGTTTTTCTTAATTTTCCTCTGCATTTCTGATTTTCCAAATATTTCTTCCTATAGGATTTTTGACTTGCCTTGATGCCATAGATGACAGATACCCAATAAAAGGATAAAAATGAGATAGAGAATGACAAGACATTTTGTGGATTAATTGTTTTGTCACATAAGCATCTTTTAAATTTTAATTTTTTGAAGTAATTAGCCAGGATGTCAGTGTATAAATCAAGGCTGGACTTTGGCCTTGAAGAGTCTCGCTTTTGTTCTTAAGGCTCCAGAACATATTTTTATGTCAGCTTTATGACATGAAGACAGACTGTACATCTCTGTAACTTGTCAGGGTATTTTTATTAGATAAGAAGTGATAGACACCAATTCCCAATCTAGGAGAACTTTACTCAGTGAGTGGTAGCTCCCAAACCGGGCAGAACAATGTTTGAAACAAGGCTCTGTTTCTGGGTTGGGGGGACAATGGCACATTGGCATTTTAATGGAGTGTCTTGCTCTGGGGCAGGTCTAACGTGACTAAGATCCATTTGTGTCTTTAGGAAGAACAGAGAACCCTCTAACAGTTTGGGCTAGTGGAGAATTGCCGAAGGGTGCCTTAGAAATGTGAAAACGGGCTTGAGGCAAAAGGTAGAAACACTTACTCTTGGCTTCTTTATACCACATACACAACTGTAGAGCCACTGGACAACCCCAAATTGCCTTCTAGGATGTATGTGGCAGATGACAAAGAACAAGGAGGACAAGTAGGAATTCAGATGTTATGAGTGAAACATACTTATAGTCTGCAGCATAAAGCAAACAACTCAATTTACTAAACCATACATGTGCTCTATACAATATTTTCCTATAGGATGCACAAAGGGGCTAATCATTTAAAATATCCCTGAAGACAAGTGTAAGACAAGAGCTATGATTGTAATAAACCACAAAATATTAATGAATTTTAGGAAATACTCATGAAATTTTGTTTATGTTTTGCTACAGCCTCAGTGACTTGCCTTAGTCCTCCTATTACTAACTGTTGATTTTCAAAAGGAGGAATCACGTACTTATGAAGACTGTGTGCTGGTATCAGTGAAAGACAACACTAGAAAGCATAGGGACACAGTTTCTGTCTAAGCCTAAGTGTTTCAATCCAAAATGAAAATATTGCAAAAAATGTAGTGTTACAAAATGCACACCTTCCTTTGTGTTTATTTATTTATTTATTTTTAGTGCTAGCATTGAAGTCAAGACCTTGCTAATGCTTCATTGCTGAGCTTCGTGTCTAGGCTCCCAAAGGCATCTTTTAAAGTGAAGAAGCTGTGCTGTAGTATAGAAATGGGAAGAATTATTCCATAAAATGAATCACCAGATCAAATAATCAAAGCACTCCAGATTGTTGATGTAAAAAGAAGGAAAATATTAAAGTAAAAGTTGGAAGTGACAAGATGATGATTTATTTGAATCGGTTGCATTTGCTTTTGTTTTGTAACCCATGAAGTCCAAACAGCCCTTGAAATATGATTTTCAACCAGCAACAAAGATATTTCATATGACGACAAACTTCGTATGTGTTGTGTAGCCTCAGAGGCTGCAGTGAACAAGATGAAGGTCAAAACAGAGCTGTAGGAGAAGGAATCTTATTAAATGGAGTTGTGCTTCTGCCTGACCTAACTGCAGGTCAGAATGCCCCTCTTCCCAATGCCACTTTTCTTTCTTCTTTCAATTTAATCAAGGGATAAAGAAGTTGGGGATAAAATTACTGGCCCCTGGCTAGAGGAGCAGACAAATACTTGTATTAGAAGGGAATCACTTCAAAACTGGATTTTTACCAAATCTTAAGTAGATTAAAGGTCCTCTTAAAGGTTTCATACTTTTTCCTATTGGAACACTCTTTGAAATTTTCCAAAACAGAACTCTATTCATTTCCTTCTTCAGAGCCACTGTCCATATGGCTGTCACATCATGAATTAGACTCCAGCCCTTTTATCACCACAGGCAAACTCATGGGGAGTTATGAGACTCTGAAGACTGGAATACATTTGTAGAACCAAAACAACATATGAAAGCTTCCTGTCTTGGCCCTTGGGAGAGATGTTTATATTTTCAAAAGTTTTGCAATCAGGGTGTGAGGCAGTTTGTTTACTCCATCAGCTGCCAACCTCCCCAGGGAAGATGAGCAGAGTGCAGAAGGAGGCTACCAGCAGAAAGGAGACCAGCTGTGTGATGAACAATCAGCACCTGCTGCTGAGGCCCAGCCACTCAGGGAGCTCCTAATCATCACCGTGGAGATCCTTACCCTCTCATCATCTTGAATGCCATTTGAAATGAGTGTCAGAGGGGGGAAATGTGGCATCCAGAAAGTTTTCATGACCCCAGTAACTAGGATGTCTTTTTGGCAATGTCCCGAGGGTGGCTAAGGAAATGGGAGTCAGGAACCTGTAGAGATTTCACAACAAGGAGATGCTCACACCCTCCATGTAGATTTTACTGAGCTGCTGCATAAATACTCTATAAGTGGATCAAAGAGAACGTGGAGCTATAGGTCCAGGGTTCAGATCCTGCATTTGAACTGTGCAAGCTCCACTCCATTCCCCAGGAGCAGCATGATGTTTTCTCTGCCGAGATATCTCTCTCTAACCCCCAAATGAATATTTTTTTTGGTATCCTGGCAGTTGCTCTGGAGACCAGGCTGGCCTCAAACTCACAGAGATCCTCCTGCCTCTGCCTCCCGAGTGCTGGGATTAAAGGTGTGTGCCACCAACACCTGGCTCCAAATGAATTTCTTTTAACTAGAAAGTTGAAGCATGGAATGTAGGTTCATACCTGTAACCCCGGTACTCATGGAAGCTTACCTTACCACACATCCACACACTTGAGAACAGCCTTGGTTACATGGTATTCCAGGCTTGCACAGCTAGCTTTATATATCTATACTATCTCTATCTCTATCTCTATCTCTATCTCTATCTCTATCTCTATCTCTATAATCTCTATATCTATGTCTCCCAGGTCTACTTACCTGGAGATGTACTGCCCGCAGGAGGCTGGGACCTTTTATATCAATTAGGAATTGAGAACATGGCCACAGGCCAATTTGATGAAGGCAATTCTTCAGTTGAGGTTTTTTTTCTTCCTATGTAACTCTAGTTTGTGCCACTCTCGAGCTCGTCAGAACAAAGCTTCACCTCACTTCTGTTTTCATTTTTTTTTCTTGCTTCTGTTTTGTGTTCTGTTTTTCTTCCCCTTTCCAGTTGGTTCTCTGGCAGAGTGCACCACTGTTCTCTTATACCTTCCATGCAGATTTCATCCACAAAGACACTCTTGCCATTGTGTGACAGAGCCTGTCACTGAGAGCCACAAAGGCACAGGGGTTTTTCTCCCTGGCATCAAAGACAGTCTTAAGGTACGTATTTATCATCTGCCTCTTGCCACTAGAGCTAGAAATACCTTCAGAGTATTTTCTTAAGAGTTGGCTTGGGAGTTGCCATCCTTCTTGGGGAATCTTACAAACATGGTATGAATACACAGGGCTTTCTGTAGACGTGCCATCTGAAACTCTGAAGACACCATGGAACCCTGTGAAAGCAGAAGCCTCCATGTTCTCTATTCTGGCACCAGCTCGGATTTCTCCAAAGCCGTGTAGGGCAGGGCTCTGAGTGTTTACTTCTCTGATGAATTCTTAATGCAAATGGCCAGCCATCCTGGGGAGCCAGGCTTCAGTCCCCACTGAGCAGGACAGCAAGCAGCATGTGAGGTGCTGATGTCAAAGGCTATTAATGCAAATGAGAATTAATGTTTGGCGTCAAGATCTGCTTCTGGACAGGCCAATCACTGCACCACCTGTTTACAGGAACACACTACTAATCAGTCAGAGAAATCTTTTTAATTCCCGAGTTGCTCTGCTCTGTGTATGCTTTTAAGCCTCAGAGAGCATTAAATTAACTTCAATTAGTAGATCTAATGGATGCTGAAGTGCTGAACCTTTTAATTCAATGGAAAACACCCCGCTAGGCAAAAACATCATTTCAAATGAGATTTTAAGTGTTTATTTATTTATTATGAGGGGGAATGCATGCCCCCAGTGCCCAGGTAGAAGTCAGAGGACAGCTTGATCATGTCTCTCCTTCCACTGCATGGGTACCAGCAGCTCAGGTCTGAGAACTTGTCAGCAAGTCCCTTGCCCTAGAAACATCTCACTAGTCAAGGTTCCTTTTTTTTTTTTTTTTTTTTTTTTTTCCACTAGCTGTCTGGTGCATGTCTTGAAAGGTACTACAGGTTGATTACAGCCCAGAAAACATATTGACATTATTTTTGGCACTTGTTACAAATCATTAAGAAAAAAAATGGGACTCTTTCAAGGAATTGCAAATCAAATGTATGCTAATGTATGAATTTGAATTTAACCCTTTCTCCTATTGGGACAACAAAAGAGAAGCTATGGTACTGTGCCCACTCTTCATGGCAAGAATAGTTTCCATGCAGATAAAACAGTGAAATATAAGCAAGCAGCAGGAATGAAAGAGCCACCTTTTCCTGGAGACCTCTTCAGCCTCAGGTCTCCCATTCATTGCCACCCTGAGTTCTGTTTTATTAAAGTGCTCTAGGCCTGATTTCTGTGGATGTTTCCTATACTAGAATGCAACCAGAGTTCTGTGTCACTGTGATTTAGATGCCAGATTTATTCTTGTTAATAAAAAGGAGAAAAACTCACAGGTAATGAGAAAAGGCATTTTATTGACCAGCTGCTGGTGCTATATTGAATGCTAGACAGCCTTAGGTTTTCAGCCATAATTACGCTTTATAGAGCTGGTGACTGATAACTTCAGGTCATCCTGAGATAATTGTTGGAAGAAAAAGCTTAAATGTCGGATCTGGAACCTCTAAAATGCATAATTACCAAGGGAGAACTGTAGGGATCAGATAAAGTGAGCTAACACTCCAAATAAAATTACTTAACCTCATCCTTGTAACTAGTTTAGATTGATAAATATTTTTCTAACCAGTAAAGGCCTTTGATTCAGAAGGCTTTTTCCTATGTGCATCTAGTAAAACTTGAAGAAGCCCATTCTATTGGAAGAGGAGTCCTCCTCCCAGTGGACATGCATTTTTAAAGACTTCCTGTCCCTCACCCTCACTGGGACCAGCTTTTCTATACATGAACCTCTTGGAGAGAAGCCGTAGTGAAAGCTCAAACACTGACTTCAGCTGTATTCTGCCTCTGTAGACTTCTCGTGGACTCTCTGGGCATCTTCAAGACCTACTTGCATCCTCTGACTGGCTGTGCCTGCTTCCCTCCACATCTTCCACTCCTTCAGTGACACTGTCAGGGCTCCCATGCTCCCTATTCTGTGTCATTTTCATCTTTCCCTTTCCCTAGCTGAGACTGGCCCATTGCTTCATTTTCTTTTAATCCTATCCTTGCTAGGAATTTTTAGAGCATTGGCTTAGAAGTTCAATGAATGATCACAGATCTACTTGGATTTACATTTAAATATTCCCTAATGAGCATTTTAAAAGTAACTGTGCTATGCAAAAATTACATACTGAATATAATACCACAGACCTGGGGAAAGTGGGATTGCAGAAAACATTTAAAAAATTATCTATGATACATGATTAAGAACTTAAAAATTACAGAATTACTGTGTCATGTTAACAGTCAGGAAATGCATAATTCCTACAATAAATAGAGCATTATATTTGGAAAAGAAGCTCTGCTTACAGGCTGTTATAATAAATAAAGTAAAAAGAAGGAATAGGACCAGAAAGTGAACAGAAACTTGACATGAGAAGAAGACACAGGAGGAGAGGTAAAGGTGTGCCTTAGGTATGTGTCTGGACACTATGGTGTTACAACACTTTGTGTAAC
This sequence comes from Cricetulus griseus, assembly GCF_003668045.3. Lineage (NCBI taxonomy): Eukaryota > Metazoa > Chordata > Mammalia > Rodentia > Cricetidae > Cricetulus > Cricetulus griseus. The sequence continues at coordinate 3,587,732 of NW_023276807.1, forward strand.
TGGGTGTGGTCTCCAGCAATTGATCTGTGTATCTAGTGAATGCAATCACGAATGATGTAAGACACAGAATTTACATTATGCTAATATTGCTCTCTGAATAGTCGTTATTCTAGGACAGATTCGTATTTTCTTTGGTTCCCCTTGTTTCTTTTTTTAATTTATATTAGAAACAGTGTTATTTTACATATCAATCCCAGTTCCCTCTCCCTCCCAAGCCCCCCACTCAACCCCCCCATCCCATCCCCAGGGAGGGTGAGGCCTTCCATGGGGCATCATCAAAGTCTGTCAAGTCATTAGGGCAGGGACTAGCCTCCCCCCCATCCCCATCCCTGCTGTGTATCTAGGCCGAGAGAGTATCTCTCCATGGGGAATGGGCTCCCACAGTCCATTTGTGCACTAGGGATAAATACTGGTTCCACTGACAGAGTACCCATAGACTGCCCAGGCCTCCTAGCTGACACCATGTTCAGGGGCCTGGTTGGGTTCTATGCTTGTTCCCTAGCTGTCAGACTGGGGTCTATGAGCTCCCACTTGCTCAGGTCATCTCAGATGTGGATTTCCTAACACACGTGAACTACAGCTAAGCCAACTGGACCTCCTCTATCCTATCTACTAGTCCTGAAGGTGCTGCCTCATTCCTTGATTCTTCCTCCACTTTACCCATCTTTATCAACTGTCTGACTTTGACCTACCAGTCACTGAGTTTGCTGCATGTGCCTGAGCCATTGTTCTGTACCGGAAGCTCTCACAGTTCTAGGAGCTGATGCCTGTCATCCATCTGCCTACGTCCTTGAGTAGGAAAATACTTCCTCAACCCTGGCCACCTGTGCTTTTCCCCTGGCTCACACAGAGGGTCATCTGTCTGAAGCACCGTCATCAAATTGGTTGCACATTAGAGCCAACTGGGGAGTTTTGAAAAATCAAATTTCTCACTAGGTGTCCCAGAACAATTACTGAGAGTCTCTGGAGTCCACAATTAGGAGTTTTAAAAGGCTCATGCCGTGATTCTGCCATGCACCTAAGCTGCAAAACCACTGGGTTAGATCACTGCTGTTCAAACTCAAATGAGAGCAATCACATGGGACTGGCATGTTTCCATTTCAGTAAGTTTGGGTGGTCCCTCAAAGAGCAGCCTTTTCTTCTTCCTGTCTCTCTTTCTCTCTCTGGCATTCATGTGTGTGTAGATGTGTCTATGGAGGCCAGAGGGCAACCTTGGGTGTCTTTCCTCCAGAGCTGTCTACATTGATTTTTTTTTTTTTTAAGCAGTCCTTTACTAGTCAGGAGCTTGCCAATTAGGTAGACTTCCTGGCCAGTTAGCCTCAGGGATCTGTTTGTCCCCTACTCTCCAATGCTAGGGTTATGAGTTGGCACTGTTGTGCCACATTCTTTTAAATGTGGGTACTGATATCCAATGCAGTCTGCAAGCTTGTAAAGCAAGAACTTTGCCACCTGAGCCACGCCCCATCCCAAGATGCTTCACTTCTTTATTTTATTTTATTTTATTTTATTTTATTTTTCAAGACAGGGTTTCTCTGCGGCTTTGGAGGCTGTCCTGGAACTAGCTCTTATAGAGCAGGCTGGTCTCAAACTCACAGAGATCTGCCTGCCTCTGCCTCTCCAGTGCTGGGATTAAAGGCATGTGCCACCACAGACCGGCAGTGCTTTACTTCTAACAAGCTCCGAGGTATTGCAACACTGCTGATCCAAAGCCACATTTTGAACAGCAAAGGCTTCCCAGACAATCACGCAGCATCTGGGACCTTATCTTTGCTTTGTTTTCCTTTGTCTGGGACAGTGTTTTCCATCATACATTTCTAGCATGTGGAAGTGATTGGTCACCAGGGCCAAAAACACTCCACCCTTGAATTTTTAATCTTCTTCTGGCCTCTAGATCAGGTGTTGGGCCCAAAATACAAGCTTACTCCATGGTGAAGCCCACAGGAATGTATGATTTTGGTTCTTCTGCTACCGTAATTACTGCCACCACAGAAATTTAGTTAGTTTTCTTCTCAATGCCCTGCTCATAAATACTTTAGTTATGGATGTCACTAATGAATTTTCATGTGTTTGTTAAACTACTTTGGTCATTTTTCTCATTCTGGACAAAAATGATTATTCCTTAGGCTCTGCTTTGGACAAAGGTCAGAATTGAGTCTTTTGCCATAAAATAACCACCTCACCCTATGTAAATCTCTCTATGATGGAATGAATTCAAAGCTCCAATGCTTTCCAGTCTTCCTGTGATTACCATATACATTTGGACTCTCCCGAGGAAAGCACAGAGTTCTCTGTTTTCAGACCTAGTTAGTTATTTCTAGTCCTCTCTTTCAAGCTGAAACAATGGGTCAAGAAACACCATTTTCAAATTCTAAAAGTTATACTTTTTTATTCATTTGTGTGTGAGCTTTATTTCTCATGAATGCCTTTTGAGTTTATCCTGGTCTGGAACATTGGTGTGTGTTGAACCTTGGCCTTTACATGGCAATAATGCAAGGCAAATTGTTTTACCAAATGCCACCCTTTCTTGCCATCTGTCTGGGAACTGTTATTATACTTGGAGATCACAAACACTGCAAAATTACATGAACCAAGTAACATCTCCAAAATGTGATTAACTACAATGTTAAATTTGAAGACGTGAATAATATTTTTCTTGAACACAATAGCCTTATATTTATAGCTTGATCCTAGAGGAACTCATTTCTTCAGACCTACTGCCAGCTTTTATGAATCATAATTTTACTTTTATGTATTGATTTTATGGTCTTCAAACTAGAAAATAAAGCAACAGTGGCAACAACAAATCTGTTTCTTCTCATTCTTTCTCTTACTCATAGGCTAAGCAAATTTCAAAGACAATTTTCAAAACTGAGAAGCTATGCTGCTCAGTGTCTACAAAGGGAGAGCCATTTGAAGAAAATTTGCTGAATTCTACATCTCTGTGCTTATGTGAAGATAGCCTCATGTGTGCTTGTGTGTGTGTGTGCTCATGCACACTTATGAGAGTATGTAGACTATGTATAAAAATACATTTTGCCGAAGAAATTGCATTTAGAAGAGAAGCATTATTTTCATCGCCCTGGAGCAATGTATCCCAATAAAAAAGGCCATTTTCTTCTTTCTTCTCATGAGCAATGTGCCTTCTACATCTTAGGCTTTCTAAATAGAAGATGTCATTACTGCCCCACCCTCACCCCCACCTGACCCAGCCTCATGAGAAGCACTCACTAAAAGAATTTGGCCTCCATTATGGGAACTTACACAGGCAAAGATCTGTGTTCATAAGGTCTCTGTCAATAAATGTCTCTGTTGTTTCTTTGTGTCTAAGGAAGGTGCTTAGACTCTGTGGGGGATGAGTTTATTAGGTATGTGCTCTGTTAATCTCCCCCGAACAATATTCTTTCTCTCTGTATTGTGCCATGCTAAGTACAGTACATCGGAGAAGCCTTTGTTTTAACCACCTGTATATGGTGTTGAGTGGTGTCCTTTTTTTGTAATTTATGTGCCATGTTGGGTTATTAACATGTCCCTTGAAGTAGGGTTGTGAGTATAGCTCTGTGATAGAATACTTGCCTAGTGTTGTGGTTTAAATACCAAATGCTTATATCCCAGTTATTGGTGCTTGTTTGGAAAGTTTTGGGAACTTTAGAGGGCCTATTCAAAGCTAGTAGATTACTGGGGGCGAGCTCTTGGAGGTATTTGGATTCTGTCGCCTTTCTGTCTCTCTTGGCATCCTATAGGCAATGAGGTGGCTCCTTGACTATAAGTTCCTGTTGCTCTAACACCTGCCCAAGCACATGGATCTTCCAAACTGTGAGTGTAAAGAAATGAATTCTCTGATAAATATTTCATGTATTATGGTCACAACCACAAGAAGCTGAGTAACATACCTGGTATGTAGAAGGCCCCACATTCATTTTTATCTCCTAAGGTTAAAAAAAAAAAAGAGTCAGAGATGGAAGCTGTTGCTTCAATGTGCAAGTCACATTCCTGTTAGTAATGGCCTTTGATCATATTCCAGAGCACCTGGAAGTATTAGTCATGTTAATAAATATAAATATATTTTTATTTATATATTCCTGAATGTGTTATTTTCTCAGCCTTGTCCTCAACAAATGAGTGAAAGGAAGAGAACAGGATGAAGTGAAAATATAGGATAAGAAAGGCTAACCAAAGGAAAAGAAGAAAAGAAGGAAGAAGAGAGAAGGACATCATAAATTAGAAAAAGAAAGAGCACAAAGTTAAAAAGAAAATAGAAGATGATGAATGGAAACCAAAACCATAATAGCTTTTCTTTAAAAATATAAAAAACAAAATTATTCCTGAACGTATAGTAAAAATTACAAAAGGATAGTGAGGGTCAGAAAATGACGTGTTAACATGCTTCTTTCCTGGTTCTTGAGGAATGGTGTTTGCAAGGATTCAGGGTCAGAGGAGCTCTTGAATTCCTGTCTTTTCTGTGATTTTTACTGTTGTTGAGTCTTGACTGACAAGTGTCAGCTATCCACTGCTTTCACTTTGGTAGTTCTTTGTGTCCCAGGAGCCTCTGCTGACCACACTTAGCGCAGCAGTCAATGGGATTGGCTGCCTTCCTGGTCTTCCCAGTTCATCCACCCTGGAGTGGCTCATGTTCTAGCTGGCAGAGGGTGGGGGGCTATCTCCTATGGGCACTGGGCATCTCCCGATGCAAAAGCACAGTACTCAGATTGATACAGCTGGACCTTTCACCACACTTTTGGCATTTGTGAGACATCGATCCCCATCAGAGGGATGCAGCTGTGGGTGTCAAGCTGCCTTCCATAGCTCTGGAGTTCTCAGTCTTCACAGTAGATAGTTGTCTCCAGAAGTTGATCCACCTTTGACCTCAGAGCCAAGCTATGAGAATCTAAAGTTATTTTCAGTTTACGAGACTAGTCCTAGCTGCTGCTGGGGACTACTTCATAAATCTTCTGAAATGTGCCAAACATTAAGAAAAAAATGAATGCCATGTTGACAAAATGGAAAATGGGGCACAGATGAAGTAGATCACCAGCACTTTCTCCTTTAGAGTAATATCCCAATTTTCAGTGAGTTGCCATTGTGGGATAGAGTGGTCAGCACCTCTTCTTAGATCTATAGTCATTGAGATGGTGGATGACTATACATAAGTCATTACAGGTTTGTTTCCATAGGTTTATAGTTCTGGAATACTGAGAATGCAATGATGTGTGACAGCATGCTTACACATATGTATTGAAGGACTTCAGTATATATTTTCATGTTCACTCTATTTTTATGTTTTTTGGTCATAATTATGCCTTTGAAGGCAATTCTGTGCAACTTTTATTGCGAAATTGGATTTCCAAATGAATAGTTTTTATAATATAACATAAAATTAATACAGGGCTGAAAATTAAGAGTAGTTACAACCAGAAGAACTGGTCAAATTAGAAAGAAAGTTCCACCTTCTATTTGTCAAAGGCAATTGGCCATGCAATCTCATCCTCTTAGTAAATGAAACAAAAGCATTCTGGGGAATAAATAGCATCTGAATTTGGAGGTGTTTGATAGAATCTTGTTATCTGTTCTGGAGGATTGAATCTGAGGAGCTGGTAGCAGAAAGCTATAGCCACCGAAGATGTAACTACAGTTAAATCCCTACTCGAACCCTTCAACAAGACAGTGAGCTGCAGACTCAAAGGGTTGACTGGATAGGAACTAGTTCTACTAAGCTTGCTCAGGGAATTTCAAAAGCTGCTTGGCAACAGAAGCAGCCACAGAATAAGAGGAGGGGCCAGATTGGAGCACAAGTTTAAAAAACATTTTCCATTTTCAATAACTAAAATATATGTGTATTTTCATGCAGCTATTGACCAAATTAAATTTTGTGCAGGGGTCTTTACTTGGTGCTCTTAGGAACTACAATTCAGAAAACACAGATTCAAACAGTTTTAAATTGGTGTTCTGAAAAAAGGCAGGGAATGTAGGGACTAACATGACAGCCATTGGAGTTGATGTGTTATAGAGTAGTGAAATTTTCTTTGTTAGGAAACTACTTTTGGAATTGAGAATTAAGCCTCAGAACCAAAAAGATGAAGCACAGCATATCCTTAGTGCAAAGGGAATAAGACCTGAATTCTGATAACCTGCTGAGAGGCATTAAGAGTCTTGACTCACTATGCTGTCTGTCCTGGAGGTCTGCAGGTCTGCAGTCAAGAGCAGATGTGGACAGACTCTACCTTCCTGGGCAGTGTTATAATCCCTCAGGAATTTAATATTCTAGCTGCTCCTCTCCTGGTTTTGTAAAGCTCCTTCCTTATCTTGCTTTTAAGTGTAATTTCTCCTCTCTCCTCCTATGGTATGACAAACAGGAAATGGTGTCTTCTGGTGAGTATTCCTTGTGCCTGTTGCCTGACTAAAGGCCATGCCTGCTTCCCTCTTCTTCGTACTCCTTCCTCATCTAGTGTGAGGGACGGGCAGAGTGATTCATCTGAGGTTGGCTATTCTAGGAGTAAACAAGTCACTCAGAATTCACCCAGAGCTGTTCTGTGTCACTCATATGGCTTCAGACAGAGAATGTATCTTAATGAAAAGGGCTTTAGTAGTTAACTATTTATCTGAAGAAAAATCTTCTCTGATTCCTGAAGCAGGGTTATTGATAGAGAAACTAAAACCGAGTTGACAAATTTAGCAAAGATGAGTAAATGTGTTAGTGAAATTTCGTATTTGAGACCAAGGAATCCTGGTGTTTGGCCCCAGGATAGGGCACTCTGATTCGTGAAGACTGGAAAGAGAACTGTACCTCTGCATTTAAAAAAAAAAAACCTCCTGTGAAATTTTAATATGAATGCCAGGATAGAACCACTGTATGAGATACTTCAGATTAAGTTTGTAGAACATACTTCCAAGAAATTATCATTCTAGACATTAGACAGACAAGCATATTTCTTCATCCATATTTTTACACAATAAAATGTTTTACTTACGTGAAAACATTTAGCATATGTTATAGTATGCATATTTCCTTTTTGCTCTATGTCAGAGATTTGAATAGTATAATTACTAGAATTGGTAAATAACCTTATAAACAGAACTGCAAAATATGCTGCAAATTTTCCCAATAACTTGCAATGGTTAAGACAATTGTTAAACATATCCACATTCCTAGGCCCCAAGACTAGCTGCCGGAGCCATTTAATACAATAAATATGCAGGTGACTCTGTAAATTAGATGCATGAAGTAAAAGAAAAACTCGAGTGTAGTTCATAAAGTTGGTCAATTCAGTCTTCAGTTTACCTAGGCAGCCTTTGCCTGTGTTTGAGCATTTGGTGCTGAGTCATAGTGCCTTGGGTGGCAGTGCTGTGATGGGCCTGCATTATAACCCTTAACATGGATGGTGTGCATCCACCAATCCCTGCTTTCCAGTTTGCTGCTCTACTGCTCTTCACAGTAGGACAGCTTAAAACCCAGTTTTTTTTTTTCTTAAAACAAACAAACAAAAATACTTTTTTTTTTTTTCTCCAGAGGGGATAAATAGAGACACAACAAAAGAACTTCATTCAACCTATGTGGTTCTTTCTACTTCGTGGAACCCCTTATTTAAAATATTTTATCCTTACAATGTCACATGTTATAGCTAGTGGAAATAAATAGACTGAGACAATTATGACAATTATATTCACTGCCAAAAGACAAAAGAAATAAATTGTAAGAAAGATTATTTTAAAAATATCAAAAACTTAACTCATAGGAAAACATGCTTTCTTATAGCTATAGATATTTTATTTTAGTTTCTATTTTCTAGGCAGTGTTTTAAGAACATCTAGAACAAATAGTAGCAACTCATCACTCACAGGAAGTAGAGCTCTTCACAATTCCATTTCTGTGATGGCAGTAAGGCCTGGAGAGCAGGTTTGAGACTGGTAAGGACAGCCAGTCAGGGTGTTAAGATTGCTTTTTAAGATGATAGAAATGTCCTGTGATTGCATAGTGAAGATGGTTTGACAATTCTGTAAACGTCACTGAATTACACAATGAGTGAATAAGATCACTGGAATATTAGGACAAGGCTAATAATTTGAAAAGGGTAACCTTAAGTACCCTTCGAAAGCCACATACTAATTAACAGGATTTTTCATTTAAGAACGTTTGCAAACTTTCCAATCCTTATCGCTGTGAAGGACTTTCCACGATAAGTTTTTTGTTGTTGTTGTTTTTTCGAGACAGGGTTTCCCTGTGTAGCTTTGGAGCCTATCCTGGCACTTGCTCTGGAGACCAGGCTGGCCTTGAACTCACAGAGGATCTGCCTGCCTCTGCCTCCCAAGTGCTGGGATTAAAGGCGTGTGCCACCAACACAGGGCACACAGTTTTTAAAGATGATACTTACGCAATACTCTTATTTACCAATACCTTTGGAATGCAAGAGTCTTTGTACTGAATATAAAAATCACAATATTTGCTTAAGAGTTATAGGCTTTTGTTAGATTGAAGTTGATGGAGGTGTCATGAAAATAAAAGAAAGATAGCCATCTCTGGAAGCAGAAGGTTCTCTGTTCAGATCTGATTCCAAGGTCGATTAGACAATGGCCACATGCCTGATCTGAGCTTGGTATTTTCAACCTTCAAATCCCCAGTGACTTAGATAACTTGACTAGTTAAAATAGCAAAAGGTCTGAAGTCTCCACATTTAAATTATTTTTTCTATTTTCACTCCTGTCCTGTGCTGTATTCCTCGATTTCAGCACTTCAAGTTTTACCATGTTAATACAAAGGATTCCAGGAGAAAGACCACCCACCCAAATCATCATGGTCAAATTTACTAAAGGAAGTTTTTGTTCCTGCACATGGGATGTTTCTCTCTAAAAGCTGGGTTGAAGAGATCAGCATTGGATGTGAGAAAACAAGGGTTTTATGGCTTAGGGGAAGGGGTTTTTCCAAATGGGGGATTTGGTGGGCAAAATAGTTATAGGAACAGAACATAAGCATTAACAAATTAGTCATAATGACTTCCTGAAAAAAAGACATGATTGAGTGCAAGGTGATTGCAGCAAGGTAGTCATAATAACAGGTAGTCAAAACAAGGTAGTCATAACAACCTTTTAAAACAAAGGAAGGGTTGCAAGATAGTTTTGAAATAAAGACATGGTTGCCATTTCCTGGAACAGGCAATACAGAATCATTTGTAATTTAAGGTTATTTGTGGGGCATAACCCAATCATTGGAAAACAGAGGTTTAAACATAAACAGGAAGGAGTCCAGTTTTTCTTTACTATAAGATGGCTTTTTTTTTTTTTTTGCCTAAAATGGAGGCAGGCTGGTTCATTAACCACCTCAAACTTCTAAATATAATTCCATAAACTCTCTCTCTCTCTCTGTGTCAAATGCCAGTATGGCTGATGCAGCCCCTCCCTATCAAAAGCAGAACATAGCAAGTTTTGCTATAAAATTTGCCTATGCTGTTTAAGTTGAGATACAATCTCTAGACTGGGTTCCTCTTTCCTATTCCAGAACAATATGTTTGTCCTCCAAATCCCTGTTCTGGGTCAGACTGGCCCCTGACTCTGTGATGGGAAAAGGAGAGCAAAACGTACAATTCTCTCCTCATCCTGGAATTGTACTGGTAACGTTCCTCAGGAAGTTATTCTTCTGCAACTCTGAGAGAAACTTCCTCCAGTGACTCTACTGTATCAGCTGCAAACAGACTCATCTTCCTTAAATTAAGACAATGAAATTCCTCCCTGTTTCTTCATTTTGCCATTTTAGGCCTACCTGCTGAGGCCATAAGTACCCTCTCCTTCTATATTCATATAAACCCACTTAAAATGTCTTAAAAGTAAAGTGTGTAATAATCCATATTTGATCTACTAAATGGTGAATTACATAAGGATTTGGAAATCCCCGATGTGGGGGATGGGCTTACTTTTCTATGGGACTGGGTTCACCTAGAGCAGAATACTACCATGTGGTTTCCTGCCATCTTGGCTAAGGGAGGTCATTGAGATGGATGCAAACATGTGACCTGGCTGTCATCTTTGTTAATGATATCATAAGGAAAGCTGACAAATATCATGTGACTTCACTACCATCTTGGCTAATGTCACCAAATGTTGGCACTGAGTCTTCTGGAGATCACCATACCCCTTTTATATTTGACAAAAAAAAAAAAAAAAAAAAAGATCTCCAAGTGTTTAGTTTTTAATTTTAATGTTTTGTTTTGTTTTCATTTTGATACAGTTTTAACATGACACATTTACTGCCTACTAAAGAGGACATAAAAGTTTTTCTGGCCTAGTGTCACCAACACTGGCAGACGAAAAAACGAAGCTAACCCTTTAAAGTTCACAGGTGCCAACTATTAGATTAATTAAAAAGGAAGCAATTGTACATATTGAAGGCAGGAAAACGAGACTTGGCTGACCTTAAGTGAGACTATGTTTATTCATATAATTGTGCAGATGGCTAAAATGCTTACAGAGGAAGATGGGAGGTGGCCTTTTATAGGGGTGGAAATGACTTAAGTAGGTTGCAAGGTGTTAAGTCTCAGCTTCCCTTCCCCCAATCTGATCCTTATATAATTGAGCCATTTTGGGTACTGGCTACACTGGTTTCTTGGCCTCTTGGCCTTGGCCACCTCTCTTGGTCCATGTCTCCTCTCTTCCTCCCCTTCCTCTTCTCTCCTCTCTTGGTTTGGTTTTGTTTGCCAGCCAGATTCAGCCTGGACTCTTCCCTCTGTCTGCTTTCTTCTTTACATCTATAGTTAATATCTTCTCCTAACTTTAGGAGTAGTCATGCCCTTCTTTTATTTCATTTGTTCATTGACAAGAGAAGCCCAAATTAAATGTTTTCATCTATAAGAGTTACTGTGATCATGGTGTCTCTTCACAGAAATAGAAACAATAACTAAGACAATCTTCTACATCTGTACCTGGAACATAAGGGAGTTCCAGAGGGAAGGAGCTTCAGGGCCAGTAGGGGCATTTTCTTAATTAGTGATTGATGGGGCAGAGGAGGTCCCAGCCCATTGCACATGGGACCACTGCTATAAAGGTGGTCCTGGGCTGTATAAGAAAGCAAACTACATGAGCCAGAAGGAGCAAGCCAGTATGTAGTACTAATTTGTGGCCTCCTGATTCCTTCCCTGTTTGAGTTTCTGCTGTGACTTTTCTCAGTGATAGACTTTGATGTGGACCCATTAGCTGAAAACCAAACAAAACACACACTCATTCACACACACACACACACACACACACACACACACACACACACACACACACATAAACACACACACACACACAGACACCAAAACAGCCCCTTTCTTTCACAAGTCACTTGTGATCAGGGTGTTTTATCATAGCAATAACAACATTAACTAAGACAGAAATTGGTACCATGAATGGGACATCCCTGTGACAGACCTGATTATAAGTGGGTGCTATGGGTGGGGGTGCGGGTGGGGGCACTTCTGAACTTCAGGCTGGCTGGAAAAGCCATTTAGTGCTCAGAGCTCAGCATAAGGTCTGTGGGATTTTAGATGACAATGATTAAGGCAATAAGCGACACCCCTTCTTGCCCTTTGTTTCAGTTCCTATCCTGACTTCCCTCAGTGATGAAGTATGGGCCAAGTGTTGTAGGCTTAAATCAATCTCTTCCTCCCAAAGTTGCTTTGGTCATGATGCTTTATCACAGCAATAGAAACCTTTACTAGACTTATTTCATAAATAATCAGTCTCAAGTGGCCTTAGGCACATGAACCACAGATTCTAACGGTTGGTTACTAGATTCTACTACCTGGAAGTTACATAAGCAGTTCAAACTGAATGAAGTCAGCTCTCTTAAACTTCAAGTTCTGTATCTGTGAGTTCAACTGACTTTGAAAGGAAAACAAGGAAAAACGTTATCTGCACTAAACAAAAGGGAACTTTTGTCATTGTTTCATAAATATCAGAGTATAACAACTGCTTCTATAGCATTCAAATTCCATTGGCTGTTGTGAGTAATATGGAGCTGGTCTAATTAAGAAAGAATATCTTGATTAAGAGAGGGTATTTGCAAACATCATGATATTTTACACAAAGGCCTTGAGTGTCGTGGATTTCTGTATCCATAGGGTGGTTGACATAAGGAGTCTGAGAACCAATTCCTCATAGACACTGAGGGACTATATATATGTACACACACACACACACACACACACACACACACACACACACACTATGTTCCCTGCCAGCTCCTGTGCACATCCTAAGTGGTGCTCATCCTAAATCAGTGTCCTGATCATCTCATAAAGGATCTGTTGTTTTCTTTTTAATTTTACATTTATTTATTTGCCTTGTACCTATGTGAGTGTGAGAGCTCATACATGCTATGGTGCATGTGTGGAGGTCAGAGAACAATTTGGGAGAGTGGGTTCTCTCCTTCCACCATTCAGGTATCAGGAATTGAACTCAGGTTGTCAGGCTTGGCAGCAAGCCTCTTGACAAGCTGAGTCATTCTATTTGTACTGCCTCTGTTTTTCTTTTTTGAGAATCTGCTTCTTATCTCTGTAGTTCATTTCATCTTTTGCATGCACAAGGCCATTGTCCTAGTGCAACCCATGCTCCATTATCCCCATTTATGTCTGTTTCCAATAATTATTCATGTTTTAATTTCTTCCTCTTTATTCAATCATTTCACGCAATGTCTCAGATTTTGTCACCTTACACATGGAGTAGCTAAGACCACATTATGACTGAAAAAGGAAGATGGTGGTAAGCCTAGCAGGATGCTGTAGCTTGATTATAATCACAAGTTACATTCAGCAATTAAGAAAAGGTTGGGTAACTAAAAAAATTATTGCAAGATTCGTATCTTTAAAACCCAGGACTCACCAACAGAGATAAGAAACTGGTTGCAAGAACGATAACATGAAATGCCTGGACCATTGGCTCTCTAAGGGTGTAGTCTTCCTGTTTCTCTCCCGAGGTCATGATCTTCCTATCCCTCCCTGACTCACTGCTCTCTGCACATTACAAGGTATTTTTGCTGTCCTATTTTGAATTCTGCTTCTTGGAGCCTCCCATGTTCATCTGATATAAAGTGGACTTTTACCTTCTACCTTGTCATCCATGATGTCTCATAATTTTATTCACTAATAATTATTATTTCTGGAGGTTAACTTGTTATTGTATCATTGTCCTCCCTTTAGCTCACATTTCCTGCTCCTAATGAGAATATAAACTTCATGAAGACCCCTATGCCTTTATTTATGTATCTTCAAATCCTGGAACAAATGGCTGTTGTTCAATAAAAATTCAAAAAGAATTGTACAATAAATAAATAAATAGAAAAAACTTACAAAGAAGCTAACATAGCTTTTAAAGGGTTTAGCCTGGGAGGCAGATGTTTCAGAGTTAACTAGAATATGCCAGCAAACTGGAAAGACCACCAATTGTATAGCCTGGAATTGTTCATACCTTACATTTTGGAAAACTGACTAGGTAGGATGAAGGTACAGTTACAGAAGGTCTTAGTTATATTCTGCTATCCTCAGCAGATAATCTGAATATATAACCAGACTATTCATCTCTGATGATGGGATGGTAGAGTGTGGAAAGAAGGGGTGGGTGTTATAGGAGTAATGAATCTCTACTTATACAGGGCTTAGAAAATGAGGATGAGAACACTTCAAGTCATAACAACACTCAATGTGAGATCTCAGAATAAATCGGTTTGTTCCAGTATGAATAACAATGTGTGTCTGGGCAGACACAGTGAGATATTGACCAGTGCATTTGTTCAGTTTCAAGGCAGAAACATTGTAAAGCTTATTTATTTACATTTACAGAAAATGATATGAAATCAAGAAATATCAATTCATCATGCAATATCAAATAGTTAAGAGACAAAGCAGAATTGAGAGCAATATCTCCTAATACAGGAGCTAAAGTAACAGAATTAATCTCACAGAACCTGTTAATGGGCTAGTTGGATTAATGATAAACCTGCTTTCATGCTGGATTTTTTTAAAAGCTTTTAACTTTTAAAGCTTGAATTAGGAAGTAGAGTGCATTCAAATTGTGAATTTTAGTGTTTTGCCTTTTGATAACTATGTTTCTGAATAACTGTGGTATCAGAATTGTTTTGCATATAATAGACAAAAGGAAAGAAGGAAGGAAGGAAGGAAGGAAAGAAGGAAGGAAAGAAGAAAGGAAGATGAGGTTGAGCCAAAGATAAGAGGGGAGAGGGTTCTGACTGGCCTTGTACTTTTGATGCTCTGCCTCTGGCCCATTCAGCAAATCCTACCAGCATGTGCCACCACAAGCAGCAAAGTAAAACTGTGTGAACAAACCACTTCATGATTAACTGTGCCACACTCCAGCTTCAGTGACAAAAGATTTTCCCTTTCTTCCTTTTTTTCTCTTCAGTTTTTTTTTTGGGGGGGATAGGTGGGATCCAAAGCATGATGTGAAAGACATAAAGAGTAAATAAAAAGAAAGTTAAAAAAAAAAAGATGAGTGGGCACTTTTCCCTTACTGATACATTCTTGTATCTCTAGTTTTATAAATGGACATTCTAGATTGTTGAAGTTCTCTCCAAAAAAGTAAAATGTGGGAAAATGTTACAAGTTACCCTGCTGGGACACCCTTTGGAGCAGGGGTGTGTGTGTGTGGAGGGGGAAGCAACAGCGTCTTGGGTAGGCTGACTAGTTTCTCTTATATATCCACCCATTTTTTTTTTTTTCTTCTAATGCGACTTAGTGGGAGTCAAAGTTCTAGCTTTGGCTTTGTGGTCCATGCCTCAGAGCATCCATCATGATGCCTATCTTAGGTTGGCCTGCCTCACAGGTCCTTACCCATCATTGACTACTGGCCCTGGAAGGATGACATCTCTGCGAAGCAGCCCAGGTGGGAGGAATGCTTGTCAAACTATGCCTCAGGAGTTTCTGTGAGCCAGGCCCAAGAAACCTCCCAAGGATGGCCAATTCCAGGTGTCAAAAAGCCAGGAGAACCTGGAGTGCAGAAATAAACTGTAGGAAATGCTTAAAGAGAATGATTAGTAATAAGACAACACCCCAATCAAAGCATAGGAAGTAGGGGTCACTCCTGAGCCAACCTCACACTTTCAGGCAAGAAAGAGCACACACATGCAGAGGTCAGGCTCCCACATGTTTTCGGGAAAAGTCCAGGGAGCCAGTACCATGGCCTCATCCCCAAAATACTCCAGATCTGAAGTCTTAACCTTAAGGCACCTGGTGACCAATACTGATTTTAATGCTCTCACCTGACACTCCTTACAGAGGGATGGAAAGTTCCCCATTCTCTTAATGGCAGGAGATGTAGACAAGAACAAAGTCTAAAACAGACAAAGACAGACTCAAACAAACACAGCAATGTGTCAATGTTCCCACCAGGGGAACCAGACAGACACAAAGGGAAAGACAGAAAAGGAAGGTCCCTGTGCTCACCTTCTTGAGGACCAAGCACATGAAACACAGGGGCCAACTCACCAGAACAAGTCACCAAAGAGGGGGCACCAAAACGCACTTCGGGTGTGAAGAGGAGTCTAAAAGGTTGCAGATAGAAAAAGTGAAAGTGCACCATTGCAGGATTCTAAGATGCACCACCAGCATCAAAGGGC